>NC_056739.1:355185660-355298160 GCF_019279795.1 Protopterus annectens
GCTGCCTGGAAAATGACTTGCTCAGTTACTCCTGAATCATAATTTAGGAAAGAACTGTACAGTCAAAGAAAACAATTTGTTGGTCCTAAAACTGATATACTGGAAATGATTGTATAGTCAAAGAACACAAGATACTGGTCCTATAACTGAGATATTGGAAATGATTTTCTATGATGCTAAACAATGGCCAGTTTATTAACTTAGAATGAAAAGCCCACTGAAGCACTGAAAGTGAAAATCCAGTTAAAGTGCATTATATTTTACTTAAAAAAAAAATAACTCCCATGGTGTGGGGATTAAGATTGTCTTGCATCTTCAGATGGTTAGTTCAGATGATGCCACTGAAAGGAATTGGTTCCCAGTGGAAGAGTTAAGAAAGACAGCTGATCTTTTTAGAATAGAAAAGAACATTTTCTTTATTATGTTATTGGAGATTTTCCATGTTTTGGATGCTTGTTTGTGGAAAGAAGAGTTACTACTCTGTACACATTCTGATGAGTTTCTAGAAAACTGGGTATGCCAGTGTTCTTAGAAATCTGGCACAAGGTTTATCTTGTATGTTGAATACATTTGATACCTGAGGATTACTCACCAATAAAAGTGGGTTGAGGTGGGATGGCCGGCACTCTGTAATACTTATCTTTAATACCAATGTAAACCAAAATGGGGGGTGCAATCTGTGGAACATTAGAACTGTGTCATGATCAAAAAACAAAAGAACACAAACTGTAGAGACCACCCATTCTTCAAATGAAACCATGATCAAGGCTCCACAAAGGAAGCTCTTTAATAACTTGTAATGAAAGAGTTTATAACTGTGGAAATGGTACTTCAGAATGCATTATTGCACAGTGTTATGAAAAAGGAAGTGCATGTTCTCTTAAAAAGTACTTCTCTGTGAATTTACATTTTACATCATGCACAAGTAAATATATGCTTCTGCACATATAATGGACATTCGTGTGTATTTCTTCAGTATTTTTGTTTTTATATAAATGTAGCTTTCATATATAGGCAGTTTAACAGGCAAAGTGCTAATTCTGGCACTGGTTAAGCAGTTCTTTCGAACTTGAGCTCAGTTAAATTTTCTTAAAAGAATATTACTAGTTAACCAAGATCATCTATGCTTATTTTTGGTTGTATTTTTGCTTTTTGCTTTCATTAGATTTCACCTGTTGTCTAAGCAGAGTTTTACAGATATCTAACAGAGTGAGGGGACAGAGAGACATATCAATAGAGAAGAAAACCCAGGCTTTTGCTCTGCGGTATTTTTTCTGTTTTTGTTATGAAAAGGAAGATTCCAGATTCGTTTAGGAATAATGAATTTCCTGTATGTCAGCACTTAATGTTTGATTTAGTTGTAATGAATCAGGTATTTGAATGAAGGAAAGAAATGTCAGGGGGGCTATAACATCTCCGCCTGTCTCTAATGGCATTATAGATGCATTACAAATCAGTGGGATAAGTTACCAGAAAACTGCAGAATACATTAAAAGGTGAAAGTGAAAGTTTAAGAAATGAAACAGTAGATAAAGCTGGCAAGATTTTTTTAAAAATAAGTCTGTTTTCTTGACCAGCACAGCTGTTGTAATCTAAATAATCACACTTGCAGTCAATTCACAGGACTTCCTGCCTGTACTATTCTCATTGTACCAGGTATGTGCATTGGCCACTGGCGTAGTCTTCATATATTCACAGACAGAGATCACTGTAGCCCTGTCTGCCTGATAAAACTATGGCAGAGAAGCAGTTCTCAAACTGTGTGGCAAGATGGTATTCATGCTTAGGTGCCCAGACCTACACAAGAGTAGCTGGAATGTTTGCTGCACAATTCCACAGTTTGGGATTTAGGAAGAAAACTCTTGCAAGTGGGATTATGCGTCATGCATGGTGCATCTGCACAATATACTTAACTCTAATGAACTGATATTATAGGCTGTCTTAGAGCTGAAGACACTGAGCACCCATTATCCTTAATGCTTGTATTGTTAGCTCCACTTTCCATTGTCCCTGCTCTTCCCACTGCATAGAACACAGTGTACTCTGGGTGGTACAGACAACACCTGCATCATTCCAGCTGTTATCACTTCCCCTTCAGGAATGCATATAGATCTGATGAAATAAACAGCAGGTTCCTCTTCCACTCATGTGCAGCTGAACGCTACCACACTCTGCACACTCCTTGGTACCCTGTCCACATCACCTTGCTAGTACTCTTGTATTAGTACTCCTATACATACTGGGCTATTAGGGTATTATCTCTGGCTTCTACTCAGAAACTCTATATCATTTCCCCTCTTTTCCCCAATTACAACAGGTAGGTAGTTTTCTAGGCATGCAGTCCAAGAGACCACTGAGGAACCTTGCTCTCATTTAAAACTGCCCCAGAGCATTGTCTGGTTAAATGACTTGCTCAAAGTCACATAGCAGGGCTGCACAGTGGTGCAACAGATAGCATTTTTACCTCACAGCAAGATGTACTCTGGTTTGATTCTCATTTGGGGTGACTGCTGTGTGGAGTCAGCATGTTCTCCCTGTGTTTGCATAGGTTTCCACTGGGAGGTCTAGTTTCCTTCCACATTCCAAAGACATGCAGTAAGTGGATTGAACAGCAACCATAACAGTAGAAAACAGTCACAAATGCAGCAGTCCAAAAAACCACCAAGCCAGATATCCAATGTAATTTATTTAAATAAAAACCTCTAGCGGTTCGATTTAGCAGCCTTCAAGGACTAAAACAGTACATAAAAAAAACTGCATCTTAAACACTATTAAATACAATAACTGTTCAATTTAGCAATTAGCCACCCCCTATTTATTTAAATTAAATTAAAAACCTCCAGTTACATTCTGTATTCAAACCATGGGGAATCAAACTGCCATATTTCAATAAATAAACAGATTAGTTATATAAAAGCATATTCTTTCTATCTACGTTATTATACTGGCCAACATAAATCTGTGCCCCCTCCAATATGAAATACATGGGACCTTACATAATACATTAGCAAAATCTTTGTGGTTCACTAAGTAATGCCAATAAAATTTCACTAAATCCGCTGTGTAATAAATGCACTATACATAGTAACAAAATTGACACGTTCCCCTCATTTATTACCTTTTCTATTTTAAATTTATTTGCACAATTTATTAAAGCCTTAACATCGTACCCTCTTCTAGCAAACATCCAAAAATCTACATCAGTATTACATAATCTATGTAACCTTGAAAATTCGCCATAAGATGAAACTGATAGAATATGTGGAGGATGGCAATTCTGTCCTTGTAAATACTGCGTGCCATCTTCAAATGTTCTATTCTATTCTATAAAGTTCTTATTCTCTCATTGCTAGTACCATCTAACAAAACATCCAAAAATGGTACTTTTTTATCCACCTTTAAACCATCGAATTGTAAATTAAATGTTTGACTGTAGACTATGTACAAAATCAGAAACTAGTTCTTGTCCCCTTTTACATATAAATATTAAATCATCTGTATATTTCTGATGAAGTCTAGTAAGATGAAAGTGCTAAATCTTGTAACTTTGTGGAATAAAATTTGAGAGAAACTACTATTTGTGCCATTGCTGGTGGAGATTTTCTGGGTTTGGAGCCAATTTCTGGTTTGTCTTGTTTATAATATATATCAGCCAAGGAAATTATGGTAGATAGTTCACACTACTTTGCCAGTGACGCTTGCACCTCTCCCCCAAGATTTTGGTATATTGTCTAAAAACTTGTCCACCCTTATTGTGTCTTTCCTAGGTAAAGTCAGTATTCCAAACTTCCAATATAACTGCACAGACTCAAGATAACAATATGATTTTGCTGCTTAATAGTAGGGGCCTTAAAAATACTAGGAGCCTTAAAAAAAAAACTCCACATCCTACAAGCAGTATTTACTCTGGGAAACATAGACATATATGCATTGTCACAGAAACCTGGCTCAGGATCATTGAAACATAGTCTGTGGAAGGATTCTATGCCCATCACATGTACAGGCCTACCACATTAGAAGTAGTCACTAAGGCAGGGATGTCTCCATATTTTTAAAAAAAATCTCACCACTAGACTCATTAGACAAGATAATGACTTGGAACACCTTCATGTACAGCTGACTATAAACAAAATTCCTTATCGCATTATAGTTAACTACAGAACCTCCTCTATGGCCCCATCATACACACCTCCTATGTAGTTCCTATTTATTCAGATGAGCACCATTCTCCCAGGAGACTTCAACTGGGAGACTTATACAGCCCCTATCATGCATGCCCAGAGAATATTTGCACTTCATAACCACAAACTCCCTGGACCAGTTGGTCCACACTCCAACCAGGGGAGATAAAATTGTGGATGTGGTCCTTATCGGTGTGGCACAGCTTTGCTGCTCATCTATTGTAACCTCTTCTGTGACCAAATCAGACCATAAGTCAGTCACATTCACCTTAAGACTGAAGCCTCATAGATATAGTGTTCTTGGCCTTCAAGAGTACCTTCAGAACTTGTTCTTGGGAGATTTGAGGAGGGGGCTAGATGTGAGTGTTTGATCTGAGAATACTGAAAGAAAAGAAAAAAAAGTTGCACCCCCCCAAAAAAAAATAAATCTGACCCTCAAGAAGCCAAAAATGCTCTTAATAAGCTAAAGAAGAATCTCTGATTCCTAATCAAAGCAGCCAAAGATAAATATAAGGTAAAATTAGCCTACAATACCTCAGTATTCAGAAACTATCCAAAGGCTAATCTTCCAAAACTGAGTGATGAACTGACTAAATTCAAAGCCTCTTCCACCTCAAAGATCCCACTGCTTATGTAGAATCCTTTACTGACAGGTTCTGCACATATCTAAATAGTGCATGGATGTATCTGTCCCCCCAGAAATAAATATAATACACAATTCAAAAACAACCCCTATGGAGGAACCCTAATATAAACAGACTCTATAATAAAAAAAAAAAAAAAAAAAAAAAAAGTTGCACCCCCCCCTCACAAAAAAAATAGATCTGACTCTCAAGAAGCCAAAAATGCTCTTAATAAGCTAAAGAAGAATCTCTGAATCCTAATCAAATCAGCCAAAGATAAATATAAGGTAAAATTAGCCATGCAGGCAAAAGATAGACCAGAAAGCAAACTATGTTAGAAATCTCAGGACCATACCCAGTACTGCAAAGAGCTAATAGTAAATTATATTGCATACTCAGACCCAGATGACATAGCTAATGTACTGGTGGACTAATTCAAATGCAGTTCACCCCTCCCTCCTCTCCAGTATTCTCAGAGCAAACACTCACATCTAGCCCCCTCCTCAAATCTCCCAAGAACAAGTTCTGAAGGTACTATTGAAGGCCAAGAACACTACATATATGAGGCCTACTGGCTAGTGTGAAACATAAATAGTCTGACCCTCTATACAGTCTACTCAACATAAGCCTCAGAATAGGCTTTATGTTGGCTGAATGGGGGACAGCATCAGTCATTCCCTTACGCAAAGATGGAACTACAACTGACGCAGGAAATTATATACCCATAAGCCTAACCAGCTTTATCAGTAAAACTAAGGAAAGGATGAGTTTGGAACTAAAGGATAGGTGACCTAGAGACTCTCAACTCAACCCACTTCAGATTAGTCAAGGGCAAGTTCATCCTACTTAACCTTTTTGACTTCTTCAAAGAAGACAGTGAGGCAACGGATAGGGGCAAATCAGTGCTCACTGCCTGTCTGTTGCTTTCAAAGGCATTTGGCATCATCCCAAAATTAGGCACCATAGATAAACTCTCCCAGCTAAATGTTAACTGTTATGTAACTCACTAGATAGTAAACTGGGTCACAAATAGAACACAGGAAGTAAGGACAGGTGGCTTTACCTCTTCCAAAAGTGGAGTGTCCCAAGGTTCAGTCTTTGGGCTACTTCTCTTTGGCATTTACTTCTTGGAGGTCAAAGCTAATGTTAAGCAAGGGTGGCTGACCAAGTCAGCAGATGACTTCAAAGTTGGTACCATCATTAACTCCCCAGAGGACACCATGATCCTACAAGAGGGTCTGTCTCAAACAAATCGCTGATGCAAAAACCATAGGCTAAAAGTAAATACCAAAAAATATATAACCATATCCTTCTGCATGCATGACACCCTTTGTAATTGCCACTTTGACAGCACTACCCTGAAAATTAATCTTGTAGTTAAAGATCTGGAAACCTATGTTGACAATGATCTTCCTTTGATCACCAAGTATCCACTATTATAAGGCAGTCCTTTTTCATATCATAGCTTATATCAAGGGGGGGGGGGGTTACTTCTAAATCTCAAAGCTCATATTGACTGAGTCTTAAAATCTCAAAACAAAAATAACGAAACATCGGAATCCTGAACAGCAAATTTCACACATGGTAAGTAAACACTTTGCCAACGTACACTGAAATTCACACCAAGATAAGTAAAACTCACCTAGGTGGGGTGCCCCCACAACCCCCCAATTAAATATACCAACTCCAGGATTGTACCACAGTGGAGAACAGGGCATGTTGGCCTCAGCCTGGGTTCCAGTTGGCCAAGTGTTTACTTACCATGTATGAAATCCTCCATTCAGGATTCCAATGTTTTATTATTTTCGTCTCAGGATTTTAAGACTCAGTAATATGGGCTTCAAGGTTTTGAAGTGAAACCATTAAGGGGTATATCATCCAGATCCAGGAACTTAATTGTTTATCTGTAATTGACATTGATTAGTCCAATCACTGAGAATCATTCCATTTTTTGTATGTACCTGTCCAAACATTTGTCACAGCTGGAATGACTACAATCTTTCCCTCACACAAAAATCAAGGGCCTAAATTATAAAAACTATGCAGACCATTTCAAAGCCGAGATGCACCCCCAGCCTTGTGTATAAAGTTTCAACAGGCCTTGTTCTATCAGACCTATTACATATTCAGAAGTCCAGTGGTATCAGAAATGCTCATTCAGAGGTACTCAAGCTCTTTTGCAAATTTAACAACATGCTGGAGGGATAGGTATCACATAGAGTACCAATTCAGTGGACTCAGCTTCCACATCACATAAAACAAAGTACTTCTATTACTCTGTTCAAATAGTTCTTGAATGAGTGAATGGGTAGCCACAGATTCAACCCTGGTTTAGCACTAATGGCCCTCGTGGATAGGGAACATATGTAAGTACCCAACATATACCTGTGCGGCCCATCTTTGGAGATTCATATTCTAAAATATAAGGGCTAATAATTACCATAGGAACACAGGGGAAGGCTTCTTAAGATCCTCCCACATCAATAGTTTAGTAAAGACTTATGAACCTATGGTGCATTTCACAGATTAGTGCATTCCATCTTTTGACAGCTAGTTAATGAGACATTTACTACTTTTATAGGGACACAGAGGAGCAGTTATGAGACAGACAGTTCCACAGAAAAGCTCTTCCTCTTGAAACTGTTCTTTTTTAATACCTTTAATGAATTATCATTTAAGACATAGAGAAACACACATTTACATAAAAGAAAGCAAACAATGTTAACATGTTCACAGTTACAAACATTATACATCACATACATGCTTTTATACAATTATCATAAATATTGTATATCACATACTTTATTTTATACAATTATCATCAATCCAACATTACATTAATTGCTCAATTCCTACCTTCTCTTAACCCTAGCTCCTCCCTCAAAACACTATTCTGCATGTATTGTTCCACATGTTCCACTTTTTTCTATGTAGTTTTCTCCTACACTTTTCTAAAGATCCCCCTTCAAGTTATTTTACCTTTGTTACAATATTCACTACTTCAAGTACAGTTGGTTTACACTTTGATTTCCATTTTCTAGTAATTGCTTTTTTGGCAGCCACCAGAATTGAACTTAACAAATCCTTACTATGCCTAGGCAATTCAGATCTTGTATCCTAGCTCAAAAATCATTTCCTAGAGTACAATGTGGGGAATTTTTGAAGTCTGCCAACTCATTATACTCCGAAAACATCTGTTTGCAGTTCTCTGTTTTTACCCCATCACATTTCCAAAATTTGCCATCTATCTGAGAAAAAATCCATTTGGCGTCTGCATGGGGTATAAAATACCTATGCAAACATTTCAAAGCAAAAATCCTAAATCTTCTTGACTTTGTTGCACATTTGGGATCCATATATATGTCCTCCCATTGCTTCCTTGTGAATAGAGTATCCAAACTCTCTTCCCAGTCTTTTCTATCCTCTTCTGATTGACTCCTATAATAACAATACAATATTTTATATGCCCTACTAATTATTCATTTTTTAACAGTAGCTTCTGTTTTGAATTCAGCTAAAAACTCTACCAGAGCAGGTCTTTCACTTAGGATTCCCCTATCCCTTTCACTTTACCTATAATCTGATATGAATCCCTGGTAGGGAAGGCAGTCTCTGGCCTGCACTCCAAACCTCTTCTTGGCCTCCTCCCATTCTATTACCTTTCCTTCTCTAATTATCAGTTGTCAATACCTTGGTTGCTTTGCCACTTTTCAGTAATAAATTCAGTCCTCTCTTGCCTATTCTCTGTACCCCTATTTGCAGTCATCCCTACTGGCAGAATCTCATTTCTCAATTCTTACATTGACTTAGTTCTTGCAATACTTTCTGCTACTTTATGAAGATAATATTCTGTATGGCTGTTGCAATACTCCTTAAGAATCTGCATCCAAAATCCCATTATCTTCTTTTCTTGAACCCCCCCACTTCATCATTATCTCTTCCCACTTTGAATTATAGTGTTTTACTTGTGTTATGTATATGAACCTTAACTGTGTAGCTCTAAAATATCCGTACAAATCAGGTAATCCTAAACCATTTTGTTATATTGGACAAATCAACTTAACCTACTTGACCCTTGCCCTCTTCCCCTCCCAAATGAAATTCTTCAACTCTTTATTAATTACTGTCCACAACTTCTCCTTAAAAATATGCTTGACCTGTATATAAATCTAAAGGGACTGAAACATTTCAACTGCTTATATCTTGTTATCCATATCCATAAAAGTTTCTGATTTCTCAGTTTTTGCATAATCTTTTGTTTAGTCTCTTCCCACATATCCTTGGCTACCATAACAAAATCATTTTTAATCCATACTCCTAAATACTTCATTCTGTTCTATCCACATACATATGGGTATTACTGTATGAATTCATATGTGGGTACATAGTTTACAACTACAGTGAGATGCCCTTTTCTGGTTTTGTCAGGTACAAAATAATATTGTCTGTAAATAAAGCCAGCGTTCCTTGATTACCATACCAATTATGTCCTTGAATTTCTGAGTCACATATTTTCTTTACCAGTGGCTCTAAATATAATGGAAATAACAAAGAGGAAAGAGGACATTCTTGCCTAGTTTCTGTATTCAGGCTCAACTTATCAGAGAGGAGTGCTCCCACTTTAGTATTTTCCTCTGATCCCTCATATATCCTCCTAATTAACCTTAATATTGTATCAGGGAATGCAAATGCTTCCATTGCCTTATTCATAAAATCCCAGCATACTCCGTTGAATGCTTTCTCTGCATTAAGGCCCACTAACAACAGTGGTATTTTTTTACATTCTGCTTTCCTCTGGATCATCATTGTTTTATTAATGTTATCAAATGTTTGTCTCCCCTCCAGAAAACCACACTGATCCATATTTATCAATGATGGCAACACCTTTGACATTTTTTAGCCATTATATCGACATAAAAACATTATAATCATGGTTTTAAATTGAGATGGGGCTATATGCAACCTTTTCTGATGGGTCTTTAGGTATTACAGCCACCACAGCTTTATTCCAGGTTGTCTGTGCCTTCTTCCCTTCTTTTAAAATACTGTTTAACAAAACCATCTAGCTCTTATCACTTTTTCCTTCCTAGCTTACAAACTTCCACAGAAATACTATCTATTCCAAAGAAATTTCTATCTTGCATAATAGTTCTTGAATAATTTCTGCTACCCATATGGATTCCAGTGATGTCTTTATCTCAACAGCAATTCTTCGTAGAAGGAGTACCTTCACTAACTCATTTTCTGATTAGCTTAATCTATACATATGTACCTTGAGCTATTGCATTAGGTGCAATGCCGTGTTTTGAGAACATATTCAGTCCCCAGTTATTAAAAGAGTTCTCAGATGTCACCAAATGTGTTTTAAACCTCATTCTAATTTGCTTGAAAATGATGCCAGATTATAAAAATGCTTACAAAATGTTATTATTTTTCTCAGGAGAGAAAAATGCAATATTTGTGCATATATTTAATTATATCTTTTTTCTTGCCATTATATCTAATGGAAAATTGGAGTTTTAAACTGCATCCCAAAGTTTTTGTTATTGAAACAGACCAGGTTATTAATTAAAAATTTGGCACAGAACATTGTTTTCTCACTCCCTTGAAAATACATTCTGACACCATTTTTTAACTTCCGTGTTAGAAATAAATATGCTCCTTCAGAGAGGTGGTTTACCGTCATGTTAGTATCATTACGTATGATATTGTTGTAAAAGCAATTTAAAAGCACATCACAGAGTATCAGCATAGTACACATACACATACATTGCTGAATAAAATACATAATATAAAGTATGTAATGTAGATTTTTCTTTTCTTTTTTTTTCTCCTGTCATATACTGCCTTTCGAACAGACTGAACAAAATCTAGACCCTGCTCACAGTGTTTGAAAAAGCATTTAGCATCTGTTTACTAGTCAGTGACATTTACAAAATGAGTTGAATCTCTTATTTTAGTTTGTAGCAGACATGCGTGTAAATCATAAGTAGCATTGTAACAGCAGCTGTGCTGATGTTAATATCTGAAAACAGATAAGTGAAAACACAATAGTACACACTTTAAATGGCATTATGAAATGGCAACAGAATGACCCAGAATGTGGAATGAAAGGCTATTAAACAATTTATACCTAAGCTTGTTAAAGCATATCCACACAAATTTTACAAGCTCAGTTTTAATGAGAACATAAAAACAACAATGGCACTAATTCCTTTCATTCTGTGTATTTTCAAAGATATATGCAAAGTGAATAGTGCCTAGCAAAGAAGCAAAAACTATCCTAAGATAAAGAGTGCCAACTACAGATACATATCTATATATATATATATATATATCTATATATATATATATATATATATATATATATATATATATATCTATATATATATATATATATATATATATATATATATATATATATATATATATCGCTATGGGGTCTATGGCACTGCATTGAATGGCAAGTGCCTCAACAGATGCTAGATCAATGCCATAAAGTCGAACACAGCAATATCAACACATTCTGTTCATCTATCATGGAGAAGACTAAATCAACAGCAAGTGTTTTTTATACAACTGTCTTCGCAGTATGCTTTACTGATTTTAAATGTTACAATAAGTCATTAACTGATAATATTTTAGCTTGTGTATAACTTTATGTATGTGTCAGTTTTCATTCCAAAGCTCATGTACTGTGTTATGGGTATGGCTAGATGTATGCCTTCAAACAGTTATCGTTAGTTTTTCCTGTATGAAGTCAACATAACATCCCTGTCTAGTTCTGTAACACCATCTCTGTCATTTAACACAAGTGTTATATCAAAAACATGTTTATATATTGTAAGAAAATATTTGCGGTTTCAGCATACAGTATTGTTTCAGCCTTGAAGCTGTCCATCTAATATTAAGTCTTCTGAGCATGATCCTATGAATGTTTCTGACAGCATCTTGTAACAGACAGACAGCAGCAACAGATCCAATTTTCTCTTTTTTTTTACATCGAAGATCTTTTATAGCAGAAGAGGTAATATTACATGCACACATGCACACACATGCAAATATATCTGTGTGTATTTGTGCATATGTATGTCTATTTCTCAAAAAAGTGATTTGTTTATTAAATGTAGTACAGATATGGCTGCAGCACACAGGGCTAAAGACAATATCATAATACATCTTTGACACTTAAATGTATAAATGTGTGATTTACCAAAAAAAAGGTCTTCTGCAGAGGGCTCACCCCTTGTACCCAAGCTTGAAAAGCCACCCTCCACAGTTTTACTGTCAATTGTGAGATCACAGTACCTTTTGTGTAAAAGGAATTGTCTGAGATAGTGAAATCATGGAATCAGTATACAGAAAATCTCAACTTAGTTGTCCCCCCCCCTCACATGCAAGTGAGAAAGAATTGTGTAGAGCAAATATCAGAGCAAATAAGTCTACATGGCTGCCTGTTCCTTTTATCTATCTACTATATTACCCCTTAACCATAATGGTACTAGGATTTAATACTTTTTGGCAAGGTCCACAACAGTTTATTTTATCTGTCAACTGTATTACCCCTTAACTATAATGGTACTAGTATTTAATGCTTCTTGGCAAGGTCCATGACAGTTTCTTTTATCTGTCGACTGTATTACCCCTTAACTATAATGGTACTAGCATTTAACACTTTTTTGGCAAGGTCCATGACAGTTTTATTCAAACTGCATATACATTTAGTTTTCTTGCAGTGTGTTTGGTTTACAACTTTTATTCTACACGTTACAGAAACAGTTGGAGAATCATCCTTTTAGAAAGTCAGCAGAATCTGTCTCGAGAGTGTTAATAGCTGATAATACCATGTAGCTGATTCTGCTATATCTGCTGCATGGATTCAGAGCTATAAGAAACATTAAAAACTACATTATTTAATTACTGACAGTGCACACTAATAAAAATATTGAACACCAAACTTAGAACTTAATATGGATTGATGGAACCCTGTTTTAGTCAAAGAGAACTCTAAGAGTCCCAGGAATAAGCAAACCATTTTACAACTAAACCAGAATGGGTAAGACATGTTAACATCATCCCAGGTGAGAATCTTGAAAAGGCGTCATAGCAAAGTCTCTTGGATTTACCCCCACTGATTTAATGAGTTTTAAATAAACCACATCTCAGAGGGAAATTCTTTAACTTCTCAAATGTCCTCCCTGAGAAAATCGTAATGTATTCTTTTTGGTGTGCCTGTCATCTTCAAACTTCAGTCAAACTCCTGCAGGATTACTATGTGTTTGTAGTTTGAAAAGACATGCAGAAAGAAAGATTAAACATTCTCAGAAGATGAAATCATACATTTTTAATACCAGATAAGGAAAAAAAGAGCAAGGCGTTTGAGGCATTTTTTTTCAGAATTATGAAATACATAAAGAGGAGTGCCCCTATGTCTAAGGGATGGTACTATATACTGTTGTGTGTCCTAATTAGTTGAGAATGAATACAAAATAAGCTCATATGAACTATCTCTCGTGTGTATAGGACTGAGTAACATTAGCTGGAGGGGGCCATTAACACATGATTAGATTTTTAATTAATGTCTTTTGCCCCACAATTTCTACTACTTTTAACTTTTATTTTCAAACAGATATTTTCTATATTATCTTTATGATGTAACACAAATGTGCCGAACATTGCTTTTAAAAGATTTTTTCTCAGCAAAAATACATTCTAAAGACATGCGTCTGGAGCATTTCTCCCTGGACCTCCGCTGAAAACAGGCTCTGTGGAGCCTAGTCAGACTTTCCCGGTCAACAAATGTTAAATAAATAAATAAATAAACAAATAAATTATTAGATGGGATACAAAACAATTTTACAGAAGAAAATGTTTGGTGAACTGTATTAATGGCAAAATATTAAAACAGTGATAATTTTCAGTAATGCAAAAATGTCAATTTTCTGAATAGCATTTTTTTTCTTTTTCAGTAAACGTTTCACTGAAATGGCTATGGTAACTGTGAAATATATATAGGTATTTTCAGATTTATTTCAGATTATCTACATGATCCATGTCAGGCCACTGGAAAATGTTACATACCCTTGTAGTTAATGAGCACAAAGCATATAAAGTTATCCCAGAAGGGATACCTCAAAGACTTCAAAAGGTAATTTGGAGGATGACCAATTAACTTTTGGCATTTCTCTGCAATATGGCAGGATGTCAGACCACCCAGTAAAAGCCCATGTTGATTGAGAGAGGACATGCATACTCTGCACAGAAGGTGCTGTAGCTCAGTGTCAGACTGGAAAACCACGTTATGAGACAGCGGTATTAACCACGGTGCTACTGTATTGCACTGATGTGACATCTGAGAGGCAGAATTGCAAATACTTGTGTTAAAATGCGAAGACAGCTAATGGAGGAGGCAAGGTGGTTTGCCCTGATTGAGGACCTGAACATTATACTAGGTAAATGTTAGTGTGTTGTTGAAAATATTTTCATATGTTTTAAACAGTTGTCCAAGTATTTTTGCAATGCGGAAGCAATTTATATCAGTACTAGTAAAATTTTTTATTCAAAATAATAAAAAAGTTACTTTAAGTTGCACAGCAGTATATTACACTGTTCACAGCAATATTTGAAAAGAAGCTTAATGTGTATGTATATAGTTGTGTTTGCATACATAAAATCAAACAAGCATAATTACCTCAGTGACTATCCCCAGGACAATGTTGATTTTACTTTGCAACAGACAGCAGCTTCAGTGATCATGTTCTGCCTTGGAGTGCCATTTTACATCCACTTCCCCAACATTGTTTATTAAGCACTGGTTTGTGAACACTGTCATATGTGTAATTAATTAAGGAGCTGTAGAAGTTTTCAAAATGGGTGACACTTTTACAGAACATTACACATAAGGTTCCACAAAGCTGCCACTTTAATGTCACTCCTGCTGTAACACTCTGACATCCATTTTGTATGCTGTACTGCAACATAAAATTATTTCAAGTTCTACTTTTTTGGGACTCTGGTAATGTATTGTACCACAGCCGTGTGTACCAGCAACAAGTACTTACTGCTCTGCTATGAATGTATGCCTTTTTTGACAATGTCCAGCATTGCATTGCTGGTGCAGGGGACAGAATACTGCAAGTGTATACTACAGACAATTCAACATAGTTGCATTCCTACATCATAAATATCAGACTAATCATACTGAACATTTGAAAAGGCCTATGCTTTTGAAAAGCATTGCCTTGTTAATCTTGTCAAAGAAGTCCACCAGGTTTAGTAGGTAAGACCTGCCTTTGTTGAAACCAGACTAGATTGGGTCCAGTGTCTGATGGTTTCCTATATCATTGTCATTCACTTCCATGATAATTCTTTCTTTGGCATTGCATATGCAAATAGTCAGACTAATGGGTCTGTAGTTCTTGGGATCCATTGATGGTCTACCCTTATTCAGCCTTCCATTCATATGCGATGAAGCCTCTGTGGAGGCTATAACTGAATAGTTATGAGTGGCTATGATAAGTCATATTTTAGGCTATTTAGGAGGCATCCTGGGATGTTATTAAGGCCCATCAAAGTTGTATTCTTGGCTTTAGACAGTGCATCTAAGACTTGCTCTCTACTGATAGTTGGAAGGATTATAGTAGATGATGTTTCCTGGGGTGGGGGCAGCTGCAGGTGATAGAGGAGTAAATTTGGAGCAAAATTTGTCAGCCAGAAAATTTGCTGTATCTCCCATTTCTGAGAACTTGTCTACATTTGCCAGCAGTTTGGCACACTGTTATATGCTGCCTTTGCACTTTCAGATATAACTCAAGAAGGGGTCTATATCACTTCATCGATGTTTACTTGCCTCAAGTGGCTATGCATTGAATCAACACCATCAAGCAGCCCTTCATCAAATGTTCACATCAGTGAACGTTTTTCCTCACAGTAAGAAATCACTTGGCCAGCATACCTACCTACACACACGCCACAGTACATCAAACCCACCAAAGTGGGAGGGCTATGTCTCCCACATCCCCTACTTATATATGCCAACTCCAACATCACACTACAGTGG
The DNA here is from genome assembly GCF_019279795.1 of Protopterus annectens. Lineage (NCBI taxonomy): Eukaryota > Metazoa > Chordata > Ceratodontiformes > Protopteridae > Protopterus > Protopterus annectens. The sequence continues at coordinate 355,201,524 of NC_056739.1, forward strand.
GGAGAAAGGCAAATTTCTGTATGTTGGCCAAGTGACTTCCTTCCCTGGGAAAAACGTTCACTGACATGAATGTTTGATGAAGGGCCGTTCAATGCTGTCAGTTCAACGAATAGCTATTCAAGGTAAGTAAACTTTGATGAAGTGATATAGACCCTTCAAAAAGGTCTTATGGTTACCCTTGACTTGAGGTGCTACCTTTACTTCAAAATTTGCTTTGTTGGCCTTGATTAGTCAGTTGATGAGAGAGTTTTTTTTAAATCTTTTTTGGTGTTACACTTCCTAATTTTAGCTATGACTTTCTTCTTTTGTTGTGCAACCTGATTAATTTTGGATTCTACCAGTATGGTTTGTTTTTAAGTTAGTTTTGGGCTCACTTGTGGTAGGTACACCAGCTTCTGTACATTCATTGACATGGATCTACAAAGCATCTCTGAATAATACTGCATAGATTGCTGTGTCTGGGTTTAGAGTGTCTTGAAATTTTGACAGGTTATCACTTAATAAAAGGGTGTTTGCCATGGTGTAGTTTCTAACTGTTACAGGGTTTGCTTTGGTTAAATAACTGATTCTTATTTTGGATATTGCTTTGTAGTCTGACCTTACTACAGAGGGCACAACACTGAGGGAGGTGTGTGTGTGTGTGTGTGTGTGTGTGGGGGGGGGGGGGGGTTGCAGATTTCATCCATATTTGTGATTACCAGATCCAATATGTTTGTACTTCTAGTAGGAACACACATTAACTAGTCCAGGGTGCTTGTGTTTACAAAGTCTAGGAATCTCTGTACCTGCACCTGGAAATTTGGGGTCACATAGGATTCCCAATTTATAGAGGGATAATTAGAGTCCTCCATGCGTATTGTATTTGGATGAATGCTGAGTGTCTCTGACAGGTCTAACTATGAGCTATGGTTTTCATGGGACATAGAGGGAGGCCTGTAGCTTACTAGGAGATGGTAAGTGACTTTGTCCATGGTAATCTGGATGTGTGGGAACTACCTTCTTCCTCCTACTTTCCGGTCCTTTATTCTCTCCTTTGCTCTCGCATTATTTTGTTTTGATGTGTCTGGAGATTGACATTTACATATTTTTCTTCTACCGTAACTACAGGGGCACTTACCCATGGTTCTGACCCTGCCTATTCCCTTTCCACCTTTATGGAGTGGCATCCATCTTCTTCTCTGATCATATATTTGATAGTATCATTTATGTAGGTTACTGTTCCAATTCTATTGCTCCATTTTGTATCATTCCAGAAAAAACAGTACCCAGAGCACCTCCATGTTTATACTAAGCATGCTGCCAAAGTGCCATCATGGAGCTCAGCCATGACACTCCTGGGTACTGGGATTATATTTGTTACCCTGGTCTGAAGACTATTTCCTCTTACAGGTAATAAACTTATCAACTTTCATAACAATGGCCTATGTTTTTGTGATGCTAATACTGTCTACCCTCCTGCATCAGTATTTGCAGCTCCGCCATCTCTCTTGCCAAGTAATTTACACTGCATGATCCTTTCTTGTCCTCTGCTATGCACTGCATCTGTGTTTTACCTTGTGTCTTTCACCAGAATATCACCTCCCCATCTACTGCTTCTATGATGATATTATTTCATCTCAGTCATAATTTAAAGGTACAAGCACTGAGCTATGGATTTCCAACCAAGTACTAAGTATGGCTGTGCCTTCTGGCAAAGGTGGATCACCTGTCCCTGATATACAGCTAGTATCTCTGTCATTTCTCCCCACTTCATCCTACCAGTACTAAGCCCCTTCTTCTTATCCACTGCTACAGGCAGTTATTATCCTCCATTCCATGTGCATAGTGTGTTAGGTAACGGCACAAGTCATATTTAAAAGAAAAGGACTTCCAAATTCTTCATCTGGCATCTCTCTGCCATTTCCCTGGCCATTCTTTGTATCATTTTAGATCTCTTCTCTGAGAAGTCACTCCCTTCCATATCTGTGTGTGTGTGTGTGTGTGTGTGTGTGTGTGTGTGTGTGTGTGTGTGTGTGTGTGTGTGTGTGTGTGTGTATAAATACATATCCTGCAGAACTCAGTTTTGTTGTTATTCCCTTCTTATGCACAGGGTAAAGGTCTCAATTGACTACTGGAAGTTGTATTTTTTGCCTAATTATATTATCTATTTACCAGAAATTTGATAAAGAAAAATTATTTGGCATAATAAAATTATACCGACCTTACCAGGTAAGCAGGATGATGGAAGTATAGAATATCTCAATAATGAGAATGATATTCTAGTTGCTTAGTTGCAAATGGAACCACTTATTTATTTATTTTATTTTGAATTTGTTAACCAGGAGAGAACACTGATCACCATACATCTCAGCTGTCCAGATTTTCACAGAATGTTAAGATTTTTACCTCTTATTTTTGGTCTGTTCCTCATGAAATGTGTGGTTTTCTGGGAAATCAGTGCTGATTGAAGTCACTAAATAATACTAAATAATAAGCGATGTGAGTTTCAGACTTTAAATGCTTCAGAAAACATAATAGTGTAACATCTGTAATTTTAGCAACTTTCTAAGTTTATAAGGGAAATATTTAAAATCTGTCCTTATTTTTGGGCCTTTGTTCCCCTATTTGTATTGACTTTGTCCAGATTTTCAGTGCTGAGAGGTTGAGAGGTATGCTGATCCTATTTGACCTATTTCATTCTAGCCCCGGGATTTATATACTGTACACCTTTAAGAATATACAGAACAAGAACAAACTGTTAAAGGCTGCTTTAGTAATTGCCTTTTCACTAATATTAATATTGATACCATACAATCTGTAATTTGCTAAACCCATCCTCAAAATAATCAAGTAAAGGCAGCACAGTATCCAGAGATGAGTGCCCATATTAAGGGAAGGGGGTAGTCCACTTCTGATGTCTGATACCTGTGCAATGAATGCTAAAAAATCACATCACTGGTGTCAGTGGAGATTATATAACAGGAATGTTGAGAAAAAAGACATGTAGGGATACACCCTGGGCAAGGGTGAATGAAAGCATACATGACGTTGTGAGGGGTGAATGAAAGGGTAATGCACAGGATCATCTAGTATGCCTCCATACATGATGGAGCGGGGAACAATGCAGGGCTTAGAGTGCCACTGGAATGGAAAATAACTGGGGATAGATACAGGAAATGTAGATGAAGTGTTGCTGAAGTACATTGTTTGATTCTTATTTTCATTTAAAATAAAAATCACACTGATCATCATATTGCTATTGCTACAGAACATGGAAGTATTTATAGTCCCAAAGCAGGCAGAGTACAACATTGATACACATGATAGTATGCCAGTACAATCCATCTAAATGTACCTAAACGTAAAACAGTGATTTTAAATATATGTATATCTCTCTCTCTCCCTCTCTCTCTCTCTATATATATATATATATATGTGTGTGTGTGTGTGTGTGTGTGTGTGTGTGTGTGTGTGTGTGTGTGTGTGTGTATGACTGCACTTTTTTTAAGTTTTTGAACAGAATGGTTTTGTTGCATTATTGTTGAAACAACATTTTAAAAATAAAAGCAATGAGAAAACAGTGAAAAACCATTGACATCACTGTAGCAGAATTTTAAACAATATGTATATACAGTTAAGACATAACCTACAAGAAAATGTGCTTTAAACAAAGGAAACACAGTGATAATCAAGGGTCATTCATAATGATAACCTGTAGAATAAATGACCATTTTGATACTGATGCAGGAGTTGCCTAGGTAAATAAAATGTTTAACACATAACATGTTAATAGCAGTCATAATTATAAGGGAGGAAAAAAGCATTAAAATATCAAGGTGTACCCCCTTCCCCATCTAGAATCCATGAGCTGTCAGGTGAGACCCTACTGGGAAGTAAATCTAAAGATTTTGACCACATTTCCACATTCTTCTTGAAGTAATCTAACACTCAAAGAGACGGGGATAGGCACCGTTGTTGTCCTTTATAACACAGACTCGCCCTAGAAACAAAATCCTTAAATTAATGATGTGATGTGTCAAAAATGATGTTATTTTGGGAGGGCCTTAGAGACATGTTTGTTAGTAATGTTTAAATACTATTTCTCACAAGAGACCAGAGAGCATTTTGACTTTGGACATCCAACTTACCAGCACTCTGCCTTATGCTTACATGTAAGTTTTAACACTATGATTTCTTCTAGGAATAGTTAAAACTAATAAAGATTAATTAGGTATTTTTCTTTAAAATCAGACCTGTCCTATTGTATTATTTTAAGTTTCTGTGTGATCTCTGAACTCTTAGATATCTCTGTGGTGTAGTAGTTTTGTCTTGTGTTTTAATTATTCATTATTAAATATTTTTGAAACCTTCTACCTGTGGCTGATTTGTGTAGAGATAAGCTCTAGAGTACATTGCATATTTATATAGGTTATTGCAATAGGCCACTCTAAAGTAAGCCTTGACTGTTAGTCATACTACCATTGGATAATAATATTGCACAGTAATAATTGGACACCCTTTTAAGGGCCTTTTAGTAGCTGATATTATTAACTGGGTGGTGGCTGTGATTACTACCGTATAGTCTTGGTAAAGAGGTATAGCTGGAGAATCTGTGTCAGCCTTTCCCAGGAGTGTCTATGAAGTTGTATAAATACTTATCTCAAAGTGTGTGTGTGTTGTGTCAGCTACTTGGCTGGGATACGAACACTGGTTGGACAGAGAGGGTACTGGAGGTTCTAGCTTGCCCAGTTAGGTTGAGACCTGGACCCTATAGCTATGCCAGTGGGGAGTCTTACTGGGGACCTGGTGAGCAAAGGAGCAGCCAGCCCCAGACTGACTGATCTCTGTGTGCACTTAAGGGAAAGTGTACCTTACTGTGTGTATTAGTTATCCTTTTCTCTTCTATGAGATGACCTCCCTGGTGTTAGTGGTGAGGATTGATGCTCCTTAATTTTTAGGCCAGGGCACAGTCATCACAGATGCATTTCTAGGTACTGATCTATACAAACAGCTTGCCCTGTGGCAGCCCGAGACTGAGATTCACAGTTCTCAGGGGACTGGGTATACAACCTAATTTCAGCATGTTTTAGAACAAACATTAACCAGGTATAGGGGATATCAAGACATAATGGCTGGAGTTTCTAGCTTTCTGCATGAATTGGAAACTATTCTATCTTTCTGAGGTTTTCTTTGAGGCCCATTAAAGTCTCAGATTGTCTAATAAATCACTGAATAACTGGAATGTCTGAAGGTGGTTCATTTTTTAGTAATAACCAGTCAACTACAGAGTTAAGTATTTTGACCACATCTGTTATGAAGCCATTCAGTATAAATGGTAGGAGTGAAATGTTTACTCCACAATCTTCAAAGGCTACCTGTAAAATTTTATCTAATGGGATAGTGCATAGTTTAGCTTCAAGCATTCCCCACATGTTTTGAATGCAATGTGGAGGACTCTGGAAGGAATACCATACCAAATGTACTACAACAAAGATATCTCTAGTTAGTCCTTGAGCTCGCCTTAACCTTATCCATGCACACTGGCATGCCAGTAAGTACAACCCTCACCCAATTCAGAATAGTCCATTTTCTCACACCAGAAGCCTGATTCCCCAAGCAAAAAATGGCCTCATCCCTAAACTGGAATATGCATTTCCTTTACTTACCTTTCACTATGCTTCCAGCATCCACAAACTTCCAAAGGTGAAGAACAAACAATGCAGATTTGTACTCCTAACGGACTCCCATATACATCACTGCAGAATTCTAATGGAGGCCAGCCAATGCTAGAGCCACTTTTCTCTTTGACACCTCATTATTTAAAATACTTTGTCAGGGCTGTTGTTCCACCCCATGCTGTAAACTCCAAATGAGACCCCTCCCCCACAGCTACTTCTCTGAGAGACAACAACTAAAATATTATCTCCCTCATAAGAACCATATTCAAAACCACAATTGTAGAAAAAGCCTTCTCCAATAATGTGCCCTCCCTTTGGAATCACTTACTTAATGAAGCATTTAATACTAAACTAAATAGTATTTTCTGAAGAAGCCAAGGGCACATGTTTCAAGACAACAGTAATCTATTTGCAGTGAAGGTTATTTATGTGAATGACCAACCATTCCTGTATAAAAAGTAAAATGCTTCCATATAAAATACAAAACCATACTATCTAAAGATGCAAAATATCTTCTAATGTTTACCTGTGTTAAGTGTTTACTGCATTTGTAAATTTGTAAATTACAATGTTCTTACTGTTCCTCAGACTATCGTGGCCAGGGTCATTGATGAAAAACATCTAACCAGCTCACTTACCTGTTCTTCAAACTGCAATAAATAAATAAACAAATAAATAAATAAAAGAAGGTATCCCTTTCTGCTACTTTTCTGTAAGTATAAGGGTAGTGACAGCTTGCCATTGATGGGTATGTAGGCTGGTAGAAATCTGTACAAAATCCTGACCACCTGAATGACTAGGTCAGGCATTCTAAGAAAGTACTTCACAGATCACTTCAGCTACATGGAACATTGTGGACATCAGAGCATTCTTTCTCAAAGCAATGAGTGCTCTCACATGCCAAAGATATATTGGGCATGAATCTCACCTGTTCAAAACCTACCATCACTTGAGGAAATGCTTAGATCCTTTTAGTTAAGATGGAGGCACACTATTTAAAATCCATTGTAAAGGATAAAAGAAAATAAATATAAATTCTTAATAACATAGGACTCATACTAGATTTTAGAAGGATGATAGGAGGGGAATACTTGAGGAATTCATCGTGTGACTGAAGACCTTTGTGAGTTCAGTGCATAAACGCTATTTGGGAATTTTACAGATAATAGCATTTAAGCCATCATTGCCAGGAGCCATTCTTTTGAGAGTTGAATGGTTGGTGTGGTGAACATCCGTTGCTACAAAGGGCACAAGCAGTACTGTGAAACATTCAGGAAAGCAGACTGCCAATCTGTATGATAGGTCCTATCACTGGACCATAGTACTCACAGATAGCCCGATTCAATGAACATTTCTTATATTGATCCATGACATTGTTATTATCTGAGATAATCTGGACTGTTTTATTCTAGCTGTTAACGACCTGCCCTTGAGTATTACTGCCGATCCTCCGCCCACGGCAGCAGAGCAGCTCTTTTTTATATAAAACAAAACTATATCTCATCAGGTAAGTACATCAGGACATATTTAGCTGCGCATTACTTCTACATTTTCTGTTTAGTCCTGAATGCGTGCTTGAAAGATCCGCTCTTCACTGTGTTCACTCTGCTTTATAGCAAAATACATTTTATCTTGAACAAGTGCCTTGGCAGCTTCCGAGCTGTCTTTTATTTCTGATTTAAAAAACAAAGATCACCAGTGGTTATGGTAAATCCTAATCCTCCACCTTAATAGTGGGGACAAGTATCTCCTCACATCTCTTTTGTTATTTCTGATTTAAGAGATTGTCATATATTTCTGAGTTCATGTTGTCTGGGATGATTAAAATTAGAAAAGTCTTTAATATTAAACTGGATCAGCCATACTGCATCAGGGTCTGGAGAAATAAAAAAAGTCCTATGTACTCCACATCTACTTCCAGAGGTACAAAACATAGTCCTATCACCTGTCACTCTTTTTACAAGATTATTATAGCAATAACCCACACCTGGAATACTGGATTTACCCACGGTTGGTATGGTTTGGTCACGAGGGTGAAGCCCGAGTAGCCAAACAAAGACAACCGTGGGTAAATCCAGCATTACCCACACCCAGAAGTGGGTTATTGCTATTATACAATGACATTATTTAAGAAAACAAATACTTACTTTTCTTAAATAATGGCATTGTATAATGCCTCCTTGCTGCCCTTCTGCAGCTGTCTGGTAGTCTGTGGCAGTTCTGATGTACTGCGCATGTGTATGCTTACGCAGTACATCAGAGCTGTGGGTGGAAGCAACGGAGAAAGCAAGATCTCCATTGGTTTTTACAAAGTGTCTCACTATGTTAAAGGAGTTTAACATAGCGAGACACCTTTAAAAAAAGCAACGGAGATTCCCCATTGCTTTTTTTAAAGCTGTCTCGTTATGTTAAACCCATTTAACATAACGAGACAGCTTTAAAAAAGCAATGGAGAAAGGAAGATCTCTGTTACTTTTTTTAAAGCTGTCTCGCTATGTTAAACTGCTTTAACATAGCGAGACAGTGTCTAAACAGCAACGGAGATCTTGCGTTCTCCGTTGCTGTAAAAAAAAGACTTATACTAATGGAAAAAGTCTGGGCGACCGAACCTTTTTCCATTAGTATACGTCTGATTTACAACGTGCACGCTGACCAATCAGCATGCATGTTTTGGAATATTAATGGGGGGTTGTTGTATAATACTGTTTTAAGCACACACTAGGGACATTCTTATACTCTAGCTGGTTTTATAACATTACAGTAACCCTTCACCTATATATTTGGTCAACTGTCTGATAGATTTTCTTAGACTTGACTAGGAGTCAAAGAATAGCTATCAGTTTAACTAGCTTGGTACTACACAGTAATTCTGGTTTGTGTGTGACATCATGGGTTCATAATTCTTTCCTGCCCCATTCTCTTATAGCTGTAGAAGGTGTTGAGCATAACTGCTTCTTGCCTTTCCCTTCAATTCCCCTGTAACTACAGGTTTAAAACTCTACCTGCAGCTATTTAGTACCCCAGTTTATTCAAACAGTACAAAGCACTGGTTAAGTAATTTTGTTTAACATACTTTGTACATATTTTCAAATGGGTAGACGCTATGAACATCTCTTGGGAGGGTTTTAAGAAAGTAGCTATTAAACATCTATTAGCTCACAAAATAGTAATGGATAAAAGAAGCAAAAACAGAAAAACTTGAGCAACTTGGGAACAAACCTTTAATATCATACTAGCATAAAACGTCATGCACACTATAGAGTAACGTGTTGTAAGGGAACCTAGCAATATACCCACAGACTCACAATAAAATATGGTATTGAAAACATTAATGTATGTGTTGTCTTTATACTGTTTAAACTTGTTTGAGAAAGCAGCTATGTATATAGTGTAAATAGGTTTGTTATATGACCTTCATGTTTCTATATTGACTACAATGTACAACTTTCTCTTATGGTTATGTTGTAAATATGAAAATTTTTGTGTCTTTTATAAATGCAAAATGAAAATAAAAATTATTGAAAACAAATGTATGTGTGTATTTAGTAATGATTGCACAAATGGAATCACTAGCACCTTTGTTTCTCTCTCTCTGGCTTTTGTTAATAATTAAACTGATCATTTGGTTGAGAACATTTTGTATCCTATTGGTTTCTGTCAACAGTTGCATTGCTTGTTTAGCTGAGATTAAATCAATATGTGTTTAGCTGGTTTTATTTTAAAACGAGCATTTTTATTATTGTCAACATACTGAGTTTTATTGCAGTTAGAGCACAGGTAGCAGACCAGCATAACAAGGCTTTGTTTTTATAGTTTGTACAGCTACATTGAGGTGTATGCATGGTAGAGTGCAAGCTCTTACAATGTCTAAACTTCACAAAATGCAGTAATTCTCTGTTGCCCATGCTGTAATGTACATAGTATCATACAAAGTTGCTAGGCTATTGGCCCTGAGGCCTTTATAAGCCTAGCCAAGAGTTTAGCCCATGTTTAGACAAGTCAGCATCCAAAGCACCTGTCCAGCAGGGACACAGGTGTGGAATCCCAGGGGTGTATTTTCTGTTTCCCATCCAGTTATCCATGTTGTGCTTAAAAATGGATAATGAGGTACTCTGCTTGAAGTGGGGAAGGAGTCTGTTCCACAGATGGGAGAGTCTCTGGGGCATATAACAGTAATACTTAAACTTTTCAGATGGTATGGGTTTGGTTGTGTTTTGGTATTTAAAAGTATGTAGCAGAAGAAGGTAGAGTCTGACTAGCTTTGCTCATGTAAATTCTTTGCAGTTTACAACATTAAACTTTGATGTCTGATCTTAGATTCTCTCCTGCCTTAGGAGAGAATGCAGCAATAGTCTCACCTGAGGCAGACTGTTTTTCTTACTCTGTCTGGGCACCCCTAACATGGGTAATTGCCCTTGCAGCTCTCTCAAAAGGCAGTACGATTAAACTTTTCTCCTTACAATGTGTCTGATTTAACAAAGTAAAACTGCACAAATTTAATGTACATGCTATCTTACCCTCTTGCAGACCCAATGTCCAGACTCCTGTGAGTGTACCCCCACCACAAGCATCAGCATAACTAAAAACAAATCAGTGCTACAGAGCCCCATGCATTAAAATATGATTTTTCATGAAACAATTGTTCTAATTAAGGATGCTAATTCCTACTTGGCCTTTGAGATTACCTACTGCAATCTTTTAGTGGTGATGTTCATAGATGGATTTTATACATAAAGGGCGTTGTGTAAGCTGCATGATCCCTTCCTTACATCAATTTTGTACACCCCCTTTCTTTGCCTTCTGCTTTACTCCTCTCCTAAATCCCTTCATTATATTTTATATTATTGCTGCTACAGTGTTTTCGCATACTTTTATTCTACCTCCCTGTATAACTGTGTGTTCTTCTCTGTCTCTCTGTCCATAAATAAATTGTTCCTTCTACCATATTTGTTTACATTGCTGGAATTTTGTGCTGTTATAACCTTTTTCAGCTTTCTTTGTATTATATCACTTTTTATAATTTGTTCCTGTAACACGAACATCAGGGTTGCCCAGTACACCACAGTTATTATCCTTTTTTTTAAACAAGAAACATCTTCATTAAGCTATCACAACATAGGAAATCATACATTTATATAAATGAAAATGCAGCACGCTTACACAGTCCCAGTTGCAAACATTATACATCAGTTATAATCTACGCAGTCATTTTCAAACATTACACAGCTCATTTAAGTCCTGCCTTCTTTTAAACCTCATTCCTCCCCTGTATTTGTGAAACAAGTCTATATTATCCATATAGAAACAAGTCATAGTTAATTCCTTACAAAATTTCGCAGCACTTCTACTTGCACTGTCTACTGATCCATAAACATTTACCAACTTTAGCCGAAGTATCTGTAAAGTGAATATATGCTCTGTTGGCCTCCTATATGCATGCTTGTTCTCCACTTAGCTAATGCATAAGTACAAAAACAGTACATATAGTTTCACAGATGACATCCTCCTGTAAGCAGCCTAAGATGCTTGGTACTCATTGATTTAGCAAAAGGTTTCTATTTTGTTGACCATAATCTATTATATACTGCCATAAATGCATTAGGAATAAGCCCCAAAGCACTGTTTCACTCTCCAAAGGAGTACTCCGTGGATCAGTTTGTCGTCAGTCTTTTTTAACAAACTTTTCATTGAAGCACAATAACTGTCACTCATGCTTCAGCACTACTGTGTAGTGATAAATGTACTAAAAAAAGGCCTGTCCCATCTTTGCAGCTAGCTTCAAGTGATGCGCCTTCTACTAAACAGGCAAGCAAACAAAAATAAACTAGATCTGAAACCCAGCTAATCTCTCTTCTATACCATCACACTGGCACATCATTTGTAATAACAAACATCAGCTAGAGCCAGTCTGCCATGTCTGCTGTCAAGGAGTATGGCTTAATTAACAATTATGCTCCGATTCATAGACAAGTTGTGTAATATGGTGTGCATTTGCACCTGAATAGGCACAGACTAATGCAGGCCATCAGAGATTTATAGTCCCATGATCTGCTCCAGTGCACTGTGGCCAAATGTGCAAATGAAGGTAGATGCTATAATGACATGCATATGAAACTGGGTTGGGAAATGAGGTCCTAATGAAATGCAAATGTATGCAAGGTGAACACAGTCAAGATTCATAGTCATATGTGAAGTAACTTGTAGACCAGTCTTTGCCTGACTAAGAAAGCGCAGAGTATGGCAAAAACTTTGGGGATGAGCCAGCATTGTGCAGTGGCACACAGTCATTTTTAGCACCACTAGTTCCCACTAGTTTAAGTGAAGTGGCATCCCATGCCAATAGACACATTACCACCAGCAGATGCCGTAACATAACTTCACTAAATAAGAAATCACTAATAACTTTACAGTTGACTGGGGCATTGTATGGTGTCTTAGTTGGGCCTATATTACATGTTCGACAGCTTAGGTTGTCGAATCTCTAAACATTGACACCTAAGCGTCGAAAACTTAAAATCACGAATGGCCATTCTTTCCTTGGAAAAGAATTCGCTAGGCCGTTGTGAAATAAAATAAACTTCTGAACCCAAACATAGTGGGGGGGGGGGCTTCCCCTAACTAAATATACCGACTCTGAGATAGCTCTACATTGGGGAAAGGGCAAATCCCTGATAACGGCCAAGCGAATTCTTTCCTGAGGAAAAAATTTGCATATGTGGCCATTCACAATTTTAAACTTTCAACGCTTAAGTGTCGATAATTAGGCATTCGACAACCTAAGCTGTCGAACATCTAATAGGAATGCTTTTAGTTGACATATGTTGCTCACACATGGAATCAATATGAATGGGTATTCTTCTCATACATGTAAAGATCACACTGTATATAGCTGTTAATACTATAGCTACAGTCATTATTCAGTAAGCAACTGGGGACCCATATGTGTTGCATAGGCATTTACATCTAGAATATTCAGCATGTTCCATATTCTTTCTCTGACATTGGCTACCTCCCTTATACATGTGTCATAGATTGCACACACATAACAATAAAGGCCCACCCAATCCATGGCCGCAGAAGGTTGCAGTCAGAAAGGGCTACCATTCAGATAACTTTTAAGTAGTGATGGCATGCTTGGCATCATAACTAACATATCTGCACAGCAGTCAGCAGTTTGTATGATTCATATATACAGCATACATGTCAGCTTTGTCATCACTTCCTGCACAGTAAAACTTGACAGTGCTATCTATCTGGTAAGTGTAGGCCCTGCAGGTAATATTATGGTATACAGTTGCTGTTTGTAGACATGTATTATCCACCCAAATTTGTTTTACTTTATTGCATGGGATGGTGAATAGCCACTGGCTTATGGCATCCATTTGAAGCCCACAGAGTGTGTCTCATTTTTAGCCTAACACCACACATGCTCAAATCCACAATATTGTAGACCATGTTTTTGGCCTGCTCAAAGCTCATGTCCACTGCTTTAATGTGTCCAGGCTGCACTTAAGTATGACTTTGCTCCACTCTGCAGGATGTTTGTTGCATCATGATGCATGTGGCAGAGCATTGTACATTTCCAGGCACAGATCAAGGTTGTATACATCAAGATGATCCCTTTATATGTCCAGCCCTCATATATACAATACCCAGACCTTCGATAATACTGCTACTATAGGCATTGATGGTGACAATGGCAATCCTGAAATTGGGAAAGGCATATGTGCTGCCATAGAACTCTTAAGACTAATGATGCCTGTGTCCCTAGACACTATGTCATCTTGGATGCCATTCATTGCAGAAATCTACTCCATTGTCACCTAGGTTGCAGCAGATTATACATTGAAGATACTGTAACATATATTCAGATGAATCATGAGAGTAGCCTGTATGTTAAGGGCGAGCTGTGACACGGGATGGTGTTGGTCACTCTTGCAGGATGGGTGTTGCTACCTTGAATGCAGTGTACTGATTCACTTGCACATCCATAGAGGGACCACCACCATTAGTCAGCTCCACAGAGGTCATTTCTCCCAGTACGCTGGATGAGGACTCAGACTCTTAAGCCTAAGTGTCATTTTTGGGTGTGACCACACTTTAATCCTGTACTTTTCCAGCAATCACAGGGACAGTATCAATGTGTTATTAGGCTGTCATTCAAGTAGATGTATTTTCTTATCATCTTTATTCGACCCTGCAGGGGTGCCAACATCCACCTCGTGCCATGCCCTAACTTCTGCAGGTGACATTATAACAATGGCCTGCCTGTAAATACACAGCAAAAGGTACACAGGAATGAGATTAAACATCTGAACAAAAACTGTGCCCATGTGGTATGTGTGCTAAGGATGTCTATGCAAGATGTACCACACAATCTGAACCTACCTCTCCTGCCACTCTAACATGGCTGTATACTGGATATTGCTGTAACCATAAATGGATAACTCATATGCTTTGTTTAACCTACCTTCTGCATGTGCAGTGCTACTGTGAAGAAATCTGTTGAACAAGATGCTTAACCTGATGCATCATCCATAGAGAACTGTAGGGGTATGTCCATCCTCAAATCAGTGTCTGTTCATCAAGGGAAGATTCCAGAAAAAAAACTCCTTTAGCATGCATAGGCAGCCTTCTGCTATGGGGTACACCCAACCATGTGGCCAGCCTGTCAGTTGCCAAGCAACATAATTTTGCTTTGGTATTGTATAGCATGCTGGTAACATGATTATGATACTGTTGTAATTTGTAGTTGTGGCCCTCATGGAATATATGTCATACACTTCTGCCTCTCACAGCTGGTCCCACAAATTCTGGTCAATAACCCTTCTGTCTCCAACAGGAGCCATCAACATGTCCTGAGTGCCTGTTAACACAACATCATTTTTTTAATATGGCTGTCAATCTAACTCTGACATCCACCTTGTCCTGTGGACATGCAGCTACCATTAAAAACATGACATAGAGTTGTAGACTGCATACTAGTGTTACTGGTAGAATAACAGCTATAGACAAAGTGGTAACCTAGTTATACAGTACTTTCACTACAGAGATGCCTATAGGAATATGCCATAAGAAAGATGTAGAGACATGTATGTGCATATATACAGTATGGAGATATGCCACAGATTGGTATTTATGAACACCCCAGAGGGACATCCATTTTGTCAGGACCAACAGGAATGTACTGGTATGACTGTCATCCTTCCTGTCAATATGAGGGAACACCTTGGGAAATTACAGTGATACAGCCCTGTTCTAGTAGATTGAGTGGAATAACTTTTTGTAGGCATAGGACTGCTATATATCTATAGACCACCATATTGATTAGATAGACTATAATTTCATTATAAAATTTAGACAGGAATGTACAGGAAGAAGTTGTCCTTATATTCTGCACTGCTTGGCTGCAGGCAGGAAACACATGAGGTACACATCTCCATATTGCTAGCATTTCCTAAGATGAATTACAATGCAAGGGCACGCACCTTTAGGATGGAAGACTACAACAGCTTTTAAAGAAGTATTTGCTTTCTCAGAACTGTCTATAGGTCTAGGAAATGCTGCTCTGCTTCCTAATAGCATAGGTCCGATATCCAGCACATTCCAAACTCTGCAGAACCTAGCAAACAAAATGGTAGTGCTCCAGTAATGTAATGCAGATTTATGCCTGTTACATGGTGTATAGACGAAGTCGAACAGGTTTGATTTGCAGCCAATCATCTATGATTTAACTATCAGCTTGCTTCCTGGGCTCACAGCTTACAACTTACAACCATGAGTTCATGCATGAGATACACATGTGTATGCATGTCATGCTTGTGCCTGGGCTCACTGTTTGCAACTTATAACCATAAGTTCATGCATGAGATACACATGAGTATGCATGTCATGCTACTGCCTGGGCTCACTGTTTACAACTTATAACCATGAGTTCATACATGAGATACACATGAGTATGTATGTCATGCTACCTGGGCTCACTGTTTGCAACTTATAACCATGAGTTCATACATGAGATACACATGTGTATGTATGTCATGCTACCTGGGCTCAGTGTTTGCAATTTATAACCAAGAGTTTATACATGAGATACACGTGTGTATGCATATCATTCTACTGGTCAGTTTTATGTTTTAGTACTAGTGGTTCAGAAGTCACACTGTAGGCATGAGTTGGTAAGCATGAATCCTAGAATACCATTTTGTTCTATACTAAAGTGGCATTATATTCACTGGATATTTGGAAGAATGGTACCTTCTGTTAGTGCCCGCCAGAGGCCTCCTGCATGATGCATGAATAAAATCAACACCATGCTTTATCCCTTTCACAGTCATTCCTGGGAATGTCTATGAAAAATGGTACTGTGTATTTACCTGGTTGAGGCATTGTCATCAGTCACAGCTGTCACAAAGATGGGGAAAATCGCTGACATGGTTTTGGGGACCAGCGGTGCAGGATCACTAATGATCTTCACACACAGGAAGTGGAGGTTAGGCAAAATCACACCGAATGCTGAGCAAGTGCATAGTACTGGGATTTTTTTTATCACAATACATGTTTGGAACATGATGCTGCTACTGACAAGTATTTGCAAAGGTCAGCTTAGGAAATATTGTTTTCTACTAAATAGACCATCAATGTCAGGTAAAAATTGTATTAATGGTAGTGACACTTCATGTAATAGGACAACTGTCATGTGCATCCTGTAGGGACCTGTTCTGGTATGCAAGTAAGCTGTAGCAACTCACTGAGTATGCCACTGTGCCATATCTGTGTGCATATGGTGGCATATGTGCAGGGAGCACACATTTGTCTGCCACACAGCTAACTGGGAACGGGTATGTGATTATGATTTGTATTTGCTGTTTTAGCAACATTCCTTACAGTTGTCACAGTTGTCTGATGTGCAAAGTTAAAATAATCATGGCTGCTAACATAGGATGCAGGAGAGGTTTTTGGACAGCAATGGTTTGCTCCAATTACAGGAGGTGATGTGTTTCTAAAATTGCAACTCACTGTCCAGAGCAAGTCACTTATGATAAACTTCTGACTGTTTCCTTCACTGCAGATCTATATGACAGATTTGCTTAGCAGGCAATACCATCATGGTCTACCCCTGCTAATGCTGCAGCTGAGGAGCATGAGGGTGAAGAGGCTGGAGCACTCAACAGGGGGGGGGGGTCATATGCCTCCATGAGTTTGTAGCCTACCAGCATTGCCTGAGATAGCCAGCTGCACCTGAAGTAAATGACTATGGCTATGGTTGGAGATAGCAGTGGACTACCACATATACTAGATAAAGTGCCTTCTGGTGCAAATTGCAGTTCCACTTACCCAGCTTGGCCCCTGCCTGTGAACTAGGAGGAGAGGGTGTGACCCATATCAGCAGCAACCCGATCTGTTTCATGGTAATGGGTTCCTGCCATGTCCCTCTGGGCTATGGTGGCAGATAGGATGTAACACAAGCAGCAGCATCATGCATTCCAGCCAGGTGTGCACGTTCCCTCCTGTGGCAGACCCCATACCCAGTGCAAGGTGCATCCTTCCCTTTCACCATTCCTTTACCCTTTGTTTCTCTCAGATCATCCTATATCTCCCCATTCATACCATGTGCTCTTCACATTTGTTTATCTGTGTTGTTCTGTGTGTGTCTGTCTGGCTCTGATCATCATCCTAAACCCCTTTTCCTACCTTGTTTCCTTCTCAGTGTTTTCCTCTTCCTTTCTCTCTATATAAGTAAAAGTGGGTCCCAGTCCTCATAAAAAAGTTGCTCTTCTACCCCTCATCCTGCACTCTCCTATATGTTCTTTTTTTGTCTGACAGTTTATTTGTTCTTCCCTTTTTTCCTACATACTTAATCATCCTTTTCCTATACTCTTATTCATCTGACAGTTGTTCATATAGTTGAATACCAAAGTGTTGCAGCTCAGGTATTTTATGCTATACAGAGTTTTGCAGTGGTTTAAGCTACCTTGCCAGATGGATATGATAGCACACATAGTCTTACAGCTCTTTATGTTTTCAGATGTATTAGCCAGTAAATTTCTGCTTTATTTTGACAAGATAATGCAGTGGGGTCCTATATTTCATGGTGTGTGTTTTCCCTGCATGGAAGGCCTACTTGTATAGTTTCACTACACACCACTACACTTGCATAGTTGTGGCTCTGCTTATTCATCTAACCAGTAGCACAGCTAGCTGCATATAACTAATGCATTTCTCTGGTTATTTAATGCTTCACTATGTTGCCTTGCAGAGCCATTTAACTGAGCAAGGCTTGTAAAGAAGTGCAGCATATCTCTGTTACTGTCAGCCTTAGATTTTCAGCAATATATTAGTACACAACAAGCCAAAATGAACTGAATACTTTTCTGGTGTATAAAAATGTTGCATTTCATTGAGAAAGCAGAAGTAAAATTAGTAAAGGAATCCTGTGCAAGCAGCTAGAATTTGCTCTATTATTTCCACTACCTGAAAGAAAAACCTATTTAACCTGCAGGTAGTTAGCATCCAAATATGCAGATGTATAGCCCCATCCTCCAAAGGGAACACCCTTATCTTATACTAATCAAAACAAAATAGCTAAGTATAATTCAAAGGCCTTGGCTACTTCAAAGCTCCCTCATATTCAAACCTATAAAGTTATAGTCCTTCCTTTTCTCACCAGTCATCAACACTCATACTCTCAAACTATTACCTTAGATCACTTCCCATATCTGTTCCCACACTCAAAACATCATTGATCAATTTCCATACTGGTGATCATAGTTTCTCTTTAATTGCTCTAAAACTTTAGGAATCTCTTCTCAGTCTTAGAAAGTGTTCAGTCCATCACTAAATTCAAATCAAATATCTAAAATGATATATGGAGTCAAAGTGTATATGCTTTCCTTGCTAGGAAAGTACCTGGGCAGTGTGTTTCTGTGCAATGTCCACATTAAATTAATTCATCAAAAATACGTAATGTAAAATATGGTAGAATAAGAGTAATCCTTAAGCCAAACTCTTTCCCCTTCCCCTGTCTTCCATTTGCTGTCATCACTTTCTGTTATTAGTTTTGCAAACCTGAATAACTGACCACTGAAATACTTTACAAGGCTTTACAAAATCAACTAGAATGTATATATTGACTTGCACCTCCAGACTAAATGTCCTTTTTTAAACAAGAAACATCCTTATTAAATTATCATGTATGACACAGGCAATCATACATTTATATAAATGAAAATAAACCATATTGACATAATTTTAGTTGCAAACATTATACATCACAAATAGTATTGACATAATCTTAGTTGCAAACATACATCACTTATAATCTATCCAGTCATTGTCAGTCAAGCATTACATAGCTCATTCAAATCCTGCCTTCTTTTAAAACTCGTTCCTCCTCTGCATTTATTGTTCACACAATTCCCATTTTTACTATGTAATTTGCTGCTACCCTTTTCTAAAGATCCCAATTCCAGTTGTTTTATCTCTATTACTATATTCACTACTTTTAGTACAGTTGATGTAGACTTTGATTTCCATTTTCTAGTAATTGCTTTTTGGCAGCCACCGTAATTAGACTTAATGAGGCCTTACTATGTCTATGCAATTGCGATTCTGGATCATAGCTCAAAAAATCATTTCCTTACTTACAGCAATTTGCTCACCCAGTATCTCTGACAGAATAGTCTTTAGGGAATCTTTAAAGTCTGTCAACTCATATTACTCCCAGAAAATGTGTTCTCAATTAACTCTTTCTTCCACATTACACCTCCAACATTTGCTGTCTAACTGTGGAAAAATGCTTTGGAGTCTACTTTGGGTATAAAATACCTATATAAAAATGCTTCCAAGCAAAGATCCTAAATCTTCTAGACTTTGTTGTATATCTGGGAGAAATACATATATCTGCCTATTGTTTCTTTGTGAATTGCTTATCCAAGCTCTTATCTCAATCCAAACCTCCTGTGATTGATTCTTATAGTTTCTTACAGTTTTCATGCAATATTTGGTATGTTTTACTAATTATTCCTTTTTTAAAAGCAGCTTCTGTTCTAGATTCTACTAAAAACTCTACCAGTGCTGGTCTTTCACTTAGGATCCTCCTGTTTCTTTCTCTTTGCCTTTACACTGATATCAATCCCTGATAGGGAAGGCAATCTCTAGCCTGCAGTCCAAATAAATTATTGGCCTCTTCCCATTCTATTACCTTTCCCTCTCTGATTATTTGCTCCCAATACCTTGGTTCATTTGCCAGTTTTCTCCAATAAATTCCAAGCACATTATACCTCATTGACCTATGCTTGTGTGTTGTATCTTCTTGTTTGTGTCTTTCGGCTTTTCCCGGTTAGGGGTCGCCACAGCGGAACTCTGGTCCGCTAATGATAGGCAGTAGATTTTTACGTACTGGCTTGCTGGGCCTAATGCACAACCTTCAATGAAGGAACGCCCATTCATGCATGTCGCTACACAGAAGATGCTCAAACTGAGAATCAAATGGGCAACGTCTAACTGTGAGGTGGCAACGCTACCGCAGCACCACCACCGCAATCTGGTTCATTATTCAAGTTATTGTTCTACAAATTATATGGAGTCTTTCCAATATCTGTTTTCATAGTTCATAGGTTAGTAATAGGCTAACTGCCCTTGTAAGCCATTGTAAGCCTAGCCAATTATCCCTTGTGAGGCTCAAACCCTGCATCTTGTGTTTGTAATTCAAACACCTTAACCATCAGGCCACCCGCCCAACTCATGATTTTTTTTCCCTGGATTATTTATCCATATATTTTTATAGCTTCTGTAATTGTTCAATGCTTTGCACTCAGTATGTTGTCTTGACAATTGTCCCTTTGGATCAGTGCTCTATATTAGAAATCAAATTTAAAATAAATGATTAATTTGTTACCTGTGATCACCAAGCTGAGGGGCACTGTACTGGGATCAGACAGACAACAGGGCCCAACTGATAAATCCTCCGTCCCTGGAATGTAGCAACCAGTCACATTTGCTGTTGTTTTGCAAAAGGGGAGATGTAAAAGTAAACCCTAGACTATGAAGGACTGAGTTCTCTATAGGTCATCTAGGCCGCATGTTTGCTACATGTTTCTCATCCTGCAGATGCATATCAAGAATGTCAGTGGCAATATTATATTCCGCACCAGTTATTACTGGCCCCTGTGTTGCAAATTCATCTAGTGTGGTAAACATGGATGCAGTGAAGTTAAGTAAATCATAATTCATATATTTCCAATGACTAATTTTCTTACACTTGTCTTAAATTTGGCACCTGCACACCTACTTGCAGTGTCTGAGATGCTAAATTCTGATATCTAGTACATCTTTTTACTAATTAGAAGCAACCCCTCACCCTTGGATAACTATGAAAGAACAGTATGTGAAAATGAGTCAAACATACCCCTCAGCTGTCCAGATTTTTGCAGAACATCCAGATTATGCCTCATATTTTTTTGGTCTGCTCCTCATAAAATTTGTGGTTTTCTAGCAAATCACTGGGATGATCTGATGATTGAAGTCACTAAATAATGATGTATATTTGAATTTCAGGCTTCAAATCCTTTAGAAAATGTATGTTTACTTAAACCCTGTATATCTTGCAACTTTCTAAGTTTGTAAGAGCTATATCTGAAATCTGTCCCTATTTTTAGGCTTTGTCAGGCTTTATCTGGATTTCTTGCACTAAAAGGATATGTAGCCAAAGGATATGTTGCCTAGGCTGTATTTATGCCTTTTGCAAACTTTAGTTCTTGAATTATGGCAATGTAGACTTTAACCTTCTCAAAAAATAAGCAATTCATATATTTTTGTCATGGAATTGAACCCTTACATTTATGACAACCAAATTTACCATCACAACATTCAAAATATCAATGCTATAACAGTACCACTATTTATAAGTCTGAGGAGGGAAAAAAGGTACAAAGTCCCACTGCACATGCTCTAACTCTCTCACATGCACCATACATGCTTGTCTGTTGTGGAAACAAATTTAGTGCAGAAGGCAGCACAAAAATGCAGCATTATGAATGTTTACTACATTGACTGCTGATAGTCTACAAACCTACAGTGTTTGTAGGCAGAAGGTACACCATAAACCCTTTAAAGAGCAACTGCCCTGTACTCAAGAATTAGGTTGTGGTGTTGCAATGCTGAAAAAAATCACAAACACCACGCAAACATCTAAAGATGTTTTGCGGGCTTACTAACACTGTCCTCCTGAGAAGCCAAAACTCTCTGTATCCCCTTGATATAAAATTGAGGCATGAGTGGATACCATTTCAATTGGTTGAATCATGGCTGTCACAGAGTCCATGATCTCCATACCACCTTTGTCTTCTGATGCTAGAGCATCAGACATACAGATCACTTACAATCAGGCTGGAACTGCCATGAAATTCCTGAGGTTAATAATGTTTTTGGACATGTTTAAAAGCAAGGGAGAGCTTGAGTTCTGCTTAGCTGTTCTTGGCTTTCTCAAATTGACAACAGTAGGTAGTTACAGGTGCACCCTCGGGCTACAAGTCTTAGGATTATTAATGGTTCCCTGTAAACTTTCTCCAAAAAGGTTTGTCAGTCAGTCAAATAATTCCACCAATCTATCCTTCACATAACCTTCATAATAGGTTCACCCGTACTTGCTAGGCTATTGCTTCAAGAGGATCTTTAGAAGCCTAGCAATGCATTCCCATGAAGTTTTTAATTATTATATTTTATGTATGAATAACCCTGAGATGAGCAGAACATTTACTTTTTACCCCTATCCATAAGCGACAAGGTTGCTAAACCATGGAATAATTTGTAGATACCTATCCATTCACCCAGGTTATGTTTGAATTAAGTAAGAGAATTGCTTCACTTTATATGGAGTGAAAGATTATTCCAAAGAAGTGATATTCTCTGTGATACACCTCTGTCCCTCCAACATGTTCAATTTATGTTACAAATGAGATTTAGATCTCTTAAGAGGGTGTTTATGCCCTCATTGGACTTGTAAATGCGCAGTAGGTCTGGCAGGATAGGGTCTATCTAATCTAACATTTTCTTTCTGTGTCTCCACTCATGTACAGATTCTTTGTTTCTCTTCCTCTTGTCTTCCAGTTCTATTGCCTTGTTAGCAAACATAGTTAACTTCACCTGCAAATTATTATCTTGGTCTTCTGCACCTTTCTCTTCTTCCCCACCCAAAAAAGTGACCTCTTCATCTTTGATCTTGAGTAAAATGTCAACATCCATTTGACTATGGAATTTGGCAATTGGCTGTTGACTTTTAATAGTTCATGCAATACAGTCTGCAATGACATTTTCACCACTGCTGCTTGAGTAGATTTGCCAGATCCTTCTTGTATACCAGTGACATCCATCTATCTGACTACCATGCAAGTAAACACACCACATCACAATTTTGCAAATTACTACCTCTGAACAGTTCTCTTCATACAATTTAATGAACATAAAGTACTTCACTTGTCAGTTCAATATATGTTACACTAACTCTTTAAAAAAATAATTTGAAACCACTGCAATATCTCCTAGGACTTTTAAAAATGATTATTTTGTAATTTAAGTTCAATGAACTTTGTGTAGACATCTTAGAAGTGACATTGTTAGAATAATAAAGGGTCCTGCTGACACTGATTTTTTTCCTTTCATGCATACAACATAGATAATGTGACAGGGTATGCAATGCTGAATGCAGTAACTTTAATGATGGTGTTAGAGCATTTAGATACGTGCTGTTTTATAGCAACAGATAACTGGGTGAAAACAATGTATGTGAATGTGATAGCTATGTCATAAGATCATTGCTTCTTCTGGGGATAAATGCATGGTCATGTTATGCACTGTGTTAGAAAATTAGTTTTTTAACCCATTTGGATAAAGGCAATGTAGCTTGTTTACCCAAAATGTCCAATAAAAGGCTGAGCTCTTTTTTTTTTTCTTTCTAACAGGTAGTAAATTATTTACACAAAGAAAGCTAGCGTTTGAAATTGATCTCTTACTGCTGCTTCGGCATTCCCTTTTCACTTTCTTTAATAATAACCGCCATTCAATATGCAGGTACCTACATTTATGTCTGCCTGCATTATTTATAGTCTGAATATGTGGAAGAGGACCACGCTGAGTCACTAGTGAAGTCTGTCTAATGTCTGTTATTACCCAAGGTAATATCCTGATCTAATCCTCTTTCATGTGCTATCATGTATTTGTGTAACAAGCTGCTAAGAATAGTAATGAAAAGTTGACTGTAGTATCAGCTGTAGGCAAGACCAGCCTATTAGTTATAATAAGATGAAGCAAGCTGCTTCAAACATGCAGAGGTAGCATTATATTTTAATAGTTACTACTGAAATTGGTTAGGTTATGAAACTCTAGTTGACCTAAGGTCACTGAGCATGTCTGAGAGGATATCCACATCTAAAAACAGGGATCAAAGGAATTATCTACATCAATAATCTTATTACTCCTGGTGCAATTCTAATAAAGTGACTGTGCTTCAAAGCTAAAATGTCTATGTTAAAATTGTTTGAGGGTGGGGAAGCCCATAGTATATTAAAGTTTCAAAAAAGTAAGACATTTTCCATGAACATTATTGACTCTCCTAAGCATGGTATCTTTTTTAACTGTTTTACCACCACCACCACCAGTATCTGGAGGTATAGGTAACATTTTACTGCCTGTGATCTTAGGTGATTGGTTCCTTTATGTCAAGGTGAAAACTTATATAATGGATTTTTGTATTAAAATTGCTGATACACCACCTGTCCTTCAGGAGTTATGCCCCTAAGGCAAAACACATCAAATGGCTTGGTCATAGGTGACTCCATAGTGAGATACACACATGTGCCCTTACCAGACTGGACAAGGAGAAGGTCACAGTCAGCTGCCTTTCAGGTGCCAGGATGTGACAAATCACACATGCACTCAAGTCACTCAACAACAAGCACAGTTATAACTCTGTCATAGTCCATGTTGGAGTGATTGACTTGAGACATACCAGAGACATAATGGAACTCTCTGATTATGAGTCCCAGACAGGTATGTCACTAGCCCTAAGCAATACTCTACCCTCACCCAGAATGATGCCACAATATAAACAAAAATGATTGACTTCAGCAACTGACTCAGCTTCTGGTGTCAGTCCAGGTGAATCCAGTATCTGTCAGCCTGGGAGGATTTGATAGACAGACCTTGATGCTTTGCTAGAGATGGTCTGCACCTGTGCCCCCTAGGCATTTGGATACTGACAAAGGCCCTTGCCTCCCCCATAGTGCTTTTTTTAGGCAATGTTAGAACAACAAATTTTCCAGCGTAACAAAGTCTTATCAAGACACACCTGGGGTCATGCTGCTTAATGCTAGGAGTTTAAACATGAAACTGCACTCCCTGGAAGCACTCCTCACCTTAGAGGATGTTGATGTCTGTGCAGTTACTGAGACATAGTTCATGGTTACTGGGAGCACCCTGACTGTGTAAGGCTACAATGCCTTCCACACGGTCAGACCTCAAAATGAGCATGAAGGAATCAAAGGCAGAGATGTATCCATCTTCATTAAAACCACATACACCTCCAGACTGGTCAGACAGCATGACTCTCTCAAACTATTCCATGTCCAGTAAACTAACTGAGAAATTACCATACCATATGATTCCTACCTATAGATCTCCCACCATGACCCAGGATAAGCACACCGCCTGTTTCAATTTCCTGGAATCCCTTCCCATACAGCCCAACACCTTAATCATGGGAGATTTCAACTATCCTTCCATAGACTGGGGGACATACACAAGCAAAGACACACTCACCTAGAGGTTTCTGGACTTTGTTAACACAAATGCGCTGTAACAGATAGTCTGCACCCCCACTAGGGGCTCTAATGTTCTGGACATAGTACTCACCAACATGGAGGGGGGTCACTGTACTTCCCCAAGCATGATGCCCTCCCTGGTTAGGTCAGACCACAAATCAGTCTGATTTGAAATAACTGATGGAACTGATACCCTCACAGAAACAAAAATTATAGAAAACTTTACCAAAGCTAACTACAGCCTACTGTTTCCATTTATTGAAGTAATGCTAACATTTTAACATTAACATTTGTGAAGTGCAGTAGTTCTTGCATTTAGTGACAGTTTCCTTTTTTAAAAAAAGCAGCAGCTTTGGCATAGAGAAGGCTACTGTTTTGTTTTAAGTTGGTTGTTACTGTTTCCCATGAGCTGTCTAAATCAGTTTGTATCAAGGTATTTTCATTAATGGACTTTATTTATGTTATTCCAATTGTGCCTTAGTAAATATTTTGTTTATTGGTTGCTTGGGAAATGTGGATGAGTACTTGACACTGTACTTTTTGGATATGGAGAGCAAGAGAAAAAAGTAAAACCTTCTTTCCCCTTCATGCTGCTGAGCATCTGCTGCTCTATGTAAGCCCTAGTGGATTTTTACCTGCGGTTTTCTCCTGGCCACAGTACAGGCAGCACAGGTTTGCGGACCTTAACAGATACCCTGCAACTCTAACTATCTGTCTGGAAGCCACCATTTTAAGCTTAAAATAATACCACTGAACCCTAGTGGATTTTTTCCTGCGGTTTTCTCCTGGCCACAGTACAAGCAGCACAGGTTTGAGGACCTTAACAGATACCCTGCAACTCTAACTATTTGTCCGGAAGCCACCATTTTAAGCTTAAAATAATACCACTGAAGTATGTGTCCCAGTAAATAACTGCTACATAAGCTAATCTTTTAATTAATGCTAGACTTTATAAGCACAACAAGAATTTACAGTGTTTTTTTGCTAGTCAACACGAAAAGCAGATGACAGCAGCTCCTATCCTTTCTCTTTGGTTACCCACTATCCTCATACTGTTTCTGTGTATATTCTCCTGTTCTGCACTTTACCCTTCCCTGAATTCATTTCTAGCCTCACTCATAATTGCATTTCCTAGTGCACCTGCCCTATTTTACTGTCTTCAGACTCTTACATATTAATGTTTTTTTTTATGTTTTGCCGTGCTTTTAGCTGCTAGTAATACCTCTCTCTCCCCCTGCAAAGCCCCACTCTATTCTAGCTTATTTTAACCATACAGCACTGGGTTTCCTTCAAGTAAATCTACTTGTGTAGCTTGAGGCCAGTGTCCTTTTGTAAGCTTACTTCTGCTCATATTTTATTTCTTTTTATTTTATTTCTGGTGACTATACCTTTAGAAACTTTATATCCTTGTCTCTCAAGCTAGTTTTTCACTATCTTTTCTGATTGTTTCTATGACTTCATCTTGACCAGGGTGCTAGCCCTGTTCCGTTCGCCCTCGCTACGCTCAGGCTCACTTCGATCCCCTACCCTACACCCATTCCCACCCACCCCATTACAATTACCTTTATACCTAACTATCTCTCCCCTTCCTGTCCCACTAGCCACTACAATTCCACTTCCTGACTATTGCCACAACTACCTTACTAATCTGTCAATCTTATCACCACTTCATCTATACCACTGTCTCTCTACCTACTCTATCTGACCATATTTTATTCTAACATGTATTATTTTCTAATATCTTCTACACTACTCCTTATTCTCTCTATCTCCACCTCTTACAACTCCAATCTCTCTGACCCACTCCTATGTTCACCAACTTCTCACTCATACAACATATATCCAACTACTTCATCTTTTACTATCTCCCCTAATCTCTTTACTACCTCTATCTCAAGTCTATATAAACTATCCATAATACAGGTTTTTAAACCTTCCCACAAAGCTAAATCAAAACTATACAAACTCCATCTAGCATCTACTACACACTCTCTCCTCACTAAAACCTACTTTGTTCTGGAGATATCCATCCCAACCCTGGCCCCTCTTCTCTCCCCAAAACTACCTCTACCCTGCCCCCCCATCTTACTCCTTTAACAGTCACCAACCTCAGTCACAACAATCATCTCCATCCAAATACTTAACTATTTACTCAATGAATATTCAGAGTCTAGCAAATAAAGTCACTGAGCTGCACTCATGGATATCTCTCAATACCCCTCACATCCTCTCCCTATCTGAAACCTGGCTCAAGCCACACATCTCAAATAGTGAA
The DNA here is from genome assembly GCF_019279795.1 of Protopterus annectens. Taxonomy (NCBI): domain Eukaryota; kingdom Metazoa; phylum Chordata; order Ceratodontiformes; family Protopteridae; genus Protopterus; species Protopterus annectens. The sequence continues at coordinate 355,229,273 of NC_056739.1, forward strand.
ATACTCCAACCAGGTTATAATATCTTCCGATCTGATAGACCTGTAAAAAAAGGTGGTGGCGTGGCCATCCTCTACTCAAACATTCTTAACATCTCACCATATCCTTCCCCAATTCCTGACTTCCTCCCAGCTGAAATCATCATCCTTAACTGCCATCTGAATCCCCACAAAAATCTTGCAATTGCCTCTATCTACCTTCCTCCTGGTAACAATCTGCCCATTCTTGAAAACATCCTATCCTGGTTCTCCCACAACATACCATATGAGACACTTATTCTAGGTGATTTCAACATTGATTGGTCCAAACTCACAACTGACTCCCCCCCACTCAGTATCCACCTACACGGCTTTCACCAACTTACAACATCTCCCTCTTGCTTCCATAAAAATTCCTCTTCCAGCTCCATCATAGACAGGATCCTTACCAATTCCCCCCACCAATACCACAATCCCACCACCTTACCTGACTCCCTCAGTGATCATCTCCCTACCACCATCTTAAGACACTACTCCCATATTCCTAAACCCCACCTTATCAAAGACTGTCGAAAACTATCAACTTTCAGTTCATCCCAATTTAACTCCATTCTCCACAACATAGATTGGTCCATTCTAAAACACCTCCCCCTAAACGATGCTGTAAGCACTTTCAATAGCATCTTCATGAATACTCTAAAATCCTTAGCTCCCTCTAGGAAGATCAGAGTAAAATCAAGCCATGCTCCCTGGCTCTCCAAAGAGACTAGGTCCCTTATGAAACAAAGAGATCATGCTTGGAAAACCTGGACTAAAACTAAACAACCACCTTTTCTTAAAAAATACAGGCAACTGAGGAACCTTGCAAAAAAACATACAACTAATGACAAAAAGTTATACTATAGCTCTGCTCAGCTTAACAACAAATCCAATCCTCAAAAATTTTGGTCAACTCTCAACAACATCCTCTATCCTGGATAGCCCTCTAATCCCTCCCCATACCCTAACTCTTCCTCTCAGGAAACAGCTACCCTCCTGAATAAACACTTTATCTCTTCCATCCAAAATCTGGTAACCTCTAAGCCAAACTCTACTTCAACACCCACCTCTCCAAGTTCCACTAACACAACTTTGTTTTCTTTTGAGCCAGTTCCCATTACTTACATCAAATCTCTACTACTCAAGCTAAAACCTTGCTCTCCTTCCACTGACAATCTATCTCCTACATTCCTCAAACTTGCTGCTGACTCACTTGCCTATCCTGTAGCTATACTAATTAATCGATCTATTCTGGAATCAACTGTCCCCACCCTTTGGAAATCTTTCTTCATTATCCCTCTTCATAAAGGTGGAAACTCCACCGACCCCTCAAACTACCGACCCATTGCCATTCTGTCCCCCCTCTCCAAGATATTAGAAAAATGTATTCACTCACAGCTTCTCAATCACCTCCTCACACACCACTTACTTACCCCTACCCAACATGGATTTTGTCCTCACCACAGCACCACCACTGCCCTACTCTCCTTCACTCATGTCATTGCAGAGGCCCTAGACAACAATAAACTCATTGAAGAATAACAACGAAAAAAAGCAGGATCCAACACTCGTTTATTGGATAGTCTCTCTAGCGCCTCGGCTTTTGCCTTCTAGGAGAATACTATCTGATACATTCAAACACATATTTATACCATTCAATTAAACTTATTTAATTAAACAATTAATCAATTAATTATAAAAAAACTTTCCAGTTGCATTCTAAATTAATACCTCTAGGTGTCATAGTATCAAATTTAAGTATAAAAACTGTTTCTTTATACAGCAATTTCCTTTTAACTATTTCATCTCTTTTATTCACAACTATATTTTCCAAAATAGTAGCAGATATACCCTTTGGATCACTATTATGGTGATCCCTAAAATGTATTGCAAGTGGGCTTTCTATTTTTTTTATTTTTAATATCTCTTAAATGCTCCTGCAACCTTATTTTAAAAGCACGTTTACTTTCCCCTATATAAAAAAGTCCACATGGACATCTCAATGCATATACAACTACTTCCGTATTACATGAAAAATATCCTAAAGGATAAAAACTCTTCCCATTTATATAGTCAAATGTTCTACATACATACTGACACTATATATATTTGCCACATGGATAAGTTCCCAATAACCTCTTATTTATATCCAAATTTATTTTAGGGGTAAAAAATCCAGCATGGACTAGCATGTCTTTAAGGTTTCTCCCTCTTTTATAAGAAAAAGTAATATTTTTTGGAAAAGTTTCCCTTCGATCCTTGTACTTAAATAATGCATTCCAATAGAACTTAATTACCTGGCTAACTTTTTCTGATAACAAATCATAAGTCATTAACATATATATTTTTTCTAAAGCTTTCACTTTTTGATTTCCATAGGAATCATTATAAAATTTCTTTTTAGCCTTCCTTATATTACTACCGACCCATTGCCATTCTGTCCCCCCTCTCCAAGATATTAGAAAAATGTATTCACTCACAGCTTTTCAATCACCTCCTCACACACCACTTACTTACCCCTACCCAACATGGATTTTGTCCTCACCACAGCACCACCACTGCCCTACTCTCCTTCACTCATATCATTGCAGAGGCCCTAGACAACAATAAACTCATTCACTGTCTCTTCCTAGATCTCTCCAAAGCCTTCAATACTGTCTCTCATCCTCTACTACTATCCAAACATGCAAATCTCCACCTATCCCCCTCCACACTTGCCTGGTTTATTAGTTACCTATCTGGCAGGGAAAAATCTGTCAAATGGCTCTCATCCTCCTCACCTTTCCTTCCCATCTCCACTGGTGTTCCCCAAGGCTCCATCTTGGGACCCCTTTTGTTTAACATCTTCACCAATGATCTTTACACCTCATGCAAAGAATCCTCCCTTATTCAGTATGCCGACGACTCCACACTTATATCCATCTCAAATAACATTCCTGAACTACACTCCCTGACCCAACAGACCCTACTATCCACTGAACAATGGCTCTCTCACAACCTATTGATCCTAAATCCCAAAAAGACCAAACTCCTACTTTTCCTTCCCCGTTCTCTTTCTCATCACAAAACCTCCTTTTTTATTACATCTTCTAACAATACAAATATCCAACCTGACACCCACACAAAACTCCTAGGGGTTATTATCGATGATGAACTCAAGTTCAACCTACACATACTCCAATGTATAAAAAAACAAACCAGAAGCTAGGTCTGCTATATCGGAACAAAAAATTCCTAACCCCTGAATCTAGACTTACCCTGGGCCAGGCACTCCTCCTTCCCTCCCTCTTATACGCCGCCCCAGTTCTTACCAATATCCAGGCCTCCACTCTAAGCAAACTGCAACAGACTTACCATAAAATAGCCAGATTCATTACTAACTCCCCATACAACTCACACCACTGCATTTCTTTAAACTCTCTTCAATGGCTTGAACTGCCCCAGTTTCTGCTATCTTATCAATTTCATATGCTACACTCTATTCTTTATAAACCCTCCTTCTGTCCATCTCTATCTTCCTTAGTCTCCATCTACATCCCATCCCGGACCCTCCATACTTCTAACCAACAATTACTTAATATCTACCACCCAAAAAGGTCAGTAGGCAAACTACTCTACAAACACTCCCTTGCCCATGCTTGGAACAAACTTCCCCGTGACTTACGTTCAATCTCCCACACCTCACACTTTAAAAATGAACTAAAAGCTTATTTTCTCAATTCCAGAACCTGCGCTTGCCATGACCCTACCTAGTCTTCCTTCCCTTTATGTACCCTCAAAAGGACCATACTTAGTACCTCATTACACCTCTCTCTCCAATGTGTCTACTATGCATTTGCACAATTTTATACAAACAAAAAAATGTTCATTGTTGACCTGTTGAACTATATCAATATATCAATTGCTACTTAGCTTCTTTTTAATGCAACTTTTAACTTTATGCATGTATCCAAACATATGTGAATTGTTTTGCTATAACTGCTATTATATCAATATTGTTTAAAATTGTACTTGTTTTGAAATGTATTACTGGAGCTTTTCTCCTCGGGTCTCCACTGAAAATGGGCCACAAGCCCAGTTGGACAAACCCGGTTAACAAATATCAATAAATAAATAAATAAAATAAATAAAATGGCACACGTCTTACGTAAATGGTCATTTAACCATATGTGTAACAATAGTTAATGGTCAAAAAGCAGAAATATGAAGAAATCAGCAACGACACACTAATACTGTGCTGCAAATGAATGAATTACTAAGATTTGTTTCATTGTTAGAGCTTGCGTGACAAAAGCAACATAAAATGTAAACTTAATACCAATATAAATATAGCTATAAAACTAATACCGGATAGTTCATTTTTACAGAATTCTCATTTAAACATGAGTGGGTTAATACCTGTCAGTGTGTTGATGCCAAATTTAGACTTTGACAGATACAGAGTTTGAGTTTGGGTTCACTTTTAAAAATAATAATGCTATGAAAAAACGTTGTGCCTTTTGTTCACAGCATTTCTGAGTTATCTGAATTGCTTCTATGTAAGAATTGGGTTTCAAGGCCTGGGGAAGAAAGCATTAGTCACGTTACTGTTTAGCAAGTAGTAGAAATAGCATTAAATCAGGTTTATGTTCCAGACTGGACCAAATCGAATGATTTGTTGGGAATGGCAATTGTTCCTTAAAAGGTTCTGTTGTAAAATTAAAATGATGGACACCTGTGATGCTAAATCATCTATAATACTGGTTTCAGTTCAATGCCACATGGACAGTCTGAGGGTCTTGGTCAATACTGGCTGAACACCACCATATAATCTAATAGAGATGATGCTGGAAATAACATTCTCCTTATCCAAGATATACAGCAGGGATTTCTGTTAGGGTTAAAAGCTGAGTTTGTGTATGTGTGTGTGTGTGTGTATGTGTGTGTGCGTGTGTGTGCGCGTGTGTGTGTGTGCGTGTGTGCGTGTGCGTGTGTGTGTGTGTGTGTGTGTGTGTGTGTGTGTGTGTGTGTGTGTGTGTGTGTGTGTGTGTGTGTGTGTGTGTGTGTGGTATAAATTTTATGTGAGGCTGGCTCAGATAATACCTAATACTCACTGAACTATATTAATACATATATACACAGATACAGCTCCTGTTGCAGCTGTTCTTCTTAAATGCGGATATGAGCTTTGACTGTTGAGAGATCTTTTCCTGTATCCCATGTAATGGAAAGTGAAAGGAACTGGACCCCTTATTGACTCTTGAGGTTGGCAGTTTAGGGCAGATGATTAAGTCTATGAGTTATTGTCTTTCATCCTATTGTTCTTGGTTGATTACCTCCATTTCTACTTGCCCAGTGCGTGATTTTGAGCAAGTCGCACGACAATGCTCCCAGGTTGCCACTGAAAAGACACTTTTGTGTAGTGGGTTTCTATGTCAAATATGATTGATACTGTTTCCCATGGAATTTTATAAATGGGAGGGTGAGCTCTTGGTTAAGCTATTAGTCCAGGTCTATAATTTGGATGATATGGAGGCCCCTTTGGTAGCAGGGACCAATCAAGCAATTATTGCTCTAATCCCAAAAGTAATGTCCTAGCAGATTGGATATGTTCCTCCCTTGGTTTATAGGGCATTGCCAGACTGTCTTTGTTAATGGGACGGAAATTATGGATTTATTAAGGTAGGAGCTTGTTATATTCTTATTGAGGGAGGGTGGTATTGGTGCTAGTAGGGATATGGTACTTCTTGATATTAAGAAAGTACTTGACTCAGTAGGGTGAGACTTTTTGTTAAGAGTTTTGCAGTTCAGGGATTTTGGTGACTACCAATCTCCTCTCCCAAATTTAGAGTTTCTATTAATGGAATGCTATCAGACCAAATTCCAGTAGCCAGATGCACCATGCAAGGCTGCTATTTATCCCCAGGATTTTTTCTTTTGGTTATGGAGGAGCTAGCAATCAGGGTTAGGGAAATATTATAGTCTATTAGTTTGCAATGGGTAAGTTAAGTTTTTATTTTTTGCAGATGATTGCTCCTGATGAGCTCCTGCCTTTCAATGGTCTTCAGGAAAACTATCGATGTGTTTCATAAATTTGGCCAGGCATCTGGACTGGAATGTAATTTGTCAAAGGTGATGGTCTCAGATGGTCTGAAATTACAGGGTTGTATAAGGGAACTTTCCTCTGAAGCATGTGCAAAGTGCTTATATTTGGGTCTGGAACTGAGGGTGACATTTATGTCCACATTGGAAGCCAACATAAATAAGTTGAGCTTGAAAATGTCTAACCTTTTCCCAAAGCTCATCATTTTCCAAACTATAGCAGGAAAAATTAAGGCCAGCACAGTCATGATTATGCCTCATGTTTTTTATGTCTTCCATAATATTCCAATTTTTTATAACCATCCATGTTTCTTAAACGTACAATATTTGGGCTTCCATGCCATATATTCCCAGCTTCTACAGAAGGTATGGGCTGCCCTACCTAACATCTTATCTACTACCCTTTCAAATGAGCCAGCTTGGAAAATGTGGGATTGGTATGCCCGCTATAGAGGAAGTAGGTATCAATGTCCGTCAAAATCAGATAATGGGAATTCCTCAGGAATGAGTAGCTCACATGGTTTCAGACTGCCACGGACTTGAGGACCTTCAGTGTGGTTCAGATCCAGCAGACATAATATGGCTTAACCAAGGGTCTTATAGGTTCATAGGTTCATAGGTAGGTACTAGGCTATTGGCCCTAGGGCCTATATAAGCCTAGCCAAAAAGGTACCCTGGCTTTCGCCACCCAAGAAAATTATTTTCCTGTGCCCCTGTCGAGCAGAGCCACAGAAGTGATCCCCTGGGTGAATTTCCTATCTCCCATCCAATCATCAAGATATTTCTTGAAGAGTGCTAATGAAGAGCTTCATTTGATATAGATAGGTAGTTTGTTCCGGAGTATGGGAAGTCTTTGGGACAGAAATCTATCCCTCCAGCATGTTCTGTTTATTGTGGTGACAAGGTTTAGGTCCCTAGAGCATGTAGCTCGGAGGGATTGGGATTTCTTTAAGTGGAGCATGTCCAACAGCTCTGGGTTTGACATAGCTTTGTATGTTAGGCAGAGATCGCCTTTGAGTAGGCGATATGTGACGGACTAAAGCTGGAGTTTTTTGAGATGGTCTGTGTAGGGCATCTGTTTGAGGCTAGTAATCCTCTTTGTGAGGTATTTCTGCAGCCTTTCTAGTTCTGGTAGATGTCTTGTGAGGTACATATCAAAAGGGGCATTGTACTCTATAATGGGTCTAATGAGTGACGAGTAGAGGGTAACAATGGCCTCTTTTTTTCCTGGATGAGAAATCTTTTGTGATGAGGTGCCATGTAGAAGGATTTCCTGAGTACTGTGGCAATGTGATTATCAAAGGAGAGACTACTGTCCACCTGTGTTCCAAGGTCTCTTATCACACTTTCAGTGTTAAGTAGACTACCGCCTATGTGGTAGTTCTTAGGTACAGAGTTTTTACCAAAAGGGATGACAATGCACTTTTTGGCATTGAGCTTGAGGCCATGACTTTGACACCAGGCATCTGTCTCAGTGAGGCCCTTTTGTAGGATGTCCACATCATTAGGAGTTGCGATTATGGCTCCTAGTTTGCAGTCATCTGTGAACTTTGTTAGCCAAAGACCTTCTGTGTTAGCCTGTACTTCTGAGAAGTAGATACCAAACAGGAGAGGACCCAAGACTGAACCCTGTCGTACTCCACCTGTCACTGGTCTGAAGTCGGATTTGGAATCTGCTACTTTCACAGTGTGGGTTCTGTCAGTGAGCCAGTTGGCAACCCATCTTGTGACTTAGGGATTTATACCTAGTTTAGTGAGTTTATCTATAATTCCAGAGTGGGGGATGGTGTTGAAAGCCTTGGCGAGATCTAGATAGGCTGTGTGAACCACCTTACCCTCATCTACAGCTTTAGTGACTGCTTCAAAAAAGTCTACCAGGTTTAGGAGACATGATCTGCCTTTTACAAACCCAAACTGGATGGGGTCCAGAGTTTGGAAATTACCAATGTCATTGTTTATAAGTTCCATGATGATACATTCCATAGCCTTGCAGACCAGGCTCATCAGGCTAATGGGTCGGCAGTTCCCGGGGTCCGTGATGGCTCCCCTTTTGTGGAGTGGGATAACCGTAACTGTCCGTCATTCAGTGGGCACAAAGCCTGAGGTGAGGCTATGATTGAACATGGTACTTAGGTGGGGTGCCAATTAATTCTGTATTTCGTGTAGAACACAACCTGGGATATTGTCAGATTCCATGGATGCTGTGTTCTTGGCTTTGGTGAGTGTGGTTTTTACCTGTGCAGCCGTGATTACAGGAACTTTGCATTCTTCTGGTATAGAGATGGGCCCTTTAGGGGGTGAGAGGGGGGTAAAGTTAGCACTGAACCTATCTGCCAGGGTGTTGGCAATATCAGTTGGTTCTGTATATTTAGTGCCATTGTGCTGTAACTCAGAGCAGATCTGAGTGTTGCCATTGAGATTCTTGACATAGCTATAGAATGCTTTGTGGTTGTCTTTAGAATCAGTGAGGATTTTGTTTTTGTAACTAGCTTTGGAGGATTTTATGAGGGATCGCAGCTTTTTACTTAGGCTGACCAGGGAGTTCCTCCAATCATAGGATTTTACTCTTTTTTGCAAGTTTCTTTCCTCTGTTGTAGAGTTTGTGTATGGCAGAGGACCGCCAGAATGGCTTCCTTTTTTTGGAGGAAAGCATCTTGGTTCTGTTAGGGATTGCATGATCCATGCACTCATGTAAATGCCTATAAAGTGCATTTGTGTAGGATTCAGCAGTCATATCACTATTGTCTGTCTGCATGGGTGTCATGAAGTTTGCCACTTCTGTCTTAAGAAGCATGAAGTTGGCTTTGGAGAAATATTTTACGGTGGTTTCCCTAATGGGGGGTGGGGTCGGGATATGGATGTCTAGGGTGATTAGCTTGTGGTCAGATCTGACCAACAAGGAATTGACCTCTGATGTGGAACACTGGTTGCCCATGTTGGTAATGACCAGGTCTAGGATTTTGCTGCCCCTGATGGGGGTGTGGATAAGTTGATCCAAGACATTGGAATTTATGAATTCCGGAAAACATTGAGCAAAAGAGTTGGTTCATAAGTAGTTTTCACAGTTAATGGTGGGGTAGTTGAAATTGCCCATTATTAGGATGTTAGATTGTACCCTAATATTTTCCAGTGTATCAAGAAATGAGGAGTGGGAATCCTGGGGCATGGTGGGGGATCTGTAGCAAGCTACAATTTGGATTGCAGTCTTGCCCAGAGTTAGTTGCACTTGGATAATCTCGGATGCAGTATGCTGAGCAACTAGCCTGGAGGTGTGGATATCCTTAATGAATATGGACATGCCTCTGCCTTTAGTGTTTAGGTCCAAGTTAGGTGGCTAAAAGGTGTGGTATGAATTATAGCCTGGTAATGCAGGAGTGCTCTCTGGAGCCTTGAACCAGGTCTCTGTCACTGCACAGATGTCGATGTTCTCCATTTTAAGGAGCGCCTCGAGTGAATGCATTTTGAGGTTTAGACTTCTAGCATTAAGTAGCATTACCCTTAGATTTTGCTTGCTTGTACCTGTTATGGTGGTGAGTTTGTCATTTGAACCTTTCCTAAAAAAGGCACTATAGGGGTGGCAAGAGCCTTAGCAAGTATTTGGAATCCCAAGGGCAACAGGTGCAGGCCATCTCTGGCAAAGCATCGTGGTCTGTCGATCATGTCATCCCAGGCAGACAGATACTGGATCTCCTTAGAATGACACCAGTAGCTTAGCCAATTGTTGAAGTCAATCATTTTGTCCTTGTACTGAGGTATCATTCTGGGTGATGGCAGAATGCTACTCAGGGCTAGGGTCATACCTGCCTGGATTACAAGATCAGAGAGCTCCTTCATGTCTCTTTTCATGTAGTCCAGGGAGGTACGTCTCAGGTCATTCACACCAACATGGACAATGACAGAGTCATATTTGCACTTGTTGTGGAGTGACCTGAGTGCGTGCATTATGTGGCGGATCTTGGCACCCGACAGGCAGCTGACAGTAACTTTTTCCTTGTTTAGCCTGGTGAGTGGAACATCAGTGTGCCTGACTATAGAGTCACCTATGACTAGAGTGTTGGGTACGTTGTTATGTCTTGTTGGCTGTGGTTGAGTGGCACACTGAGTTTGTGGGCTATGTGTCATTTGGGTTGTGTTGGGAGATAGTTGGATAAATAGGGAGATAGTTGGATAAAGGGATAATCAGGTCAGCTCAAACCATCTGGTCCAGCCTGACCCCACCCCTAACTGTTTCTCTGATTAATCTAATGAGTATGGACTGGAAGCTAAGGATTGGTTTGTTTCTGAACAGATTAAACAAATTTGGTCTCTTCGGATCAAACCAAGGGGTGATCACAGTTATTTTCTGCCTTGGATGAAATGGTCTGGATTCATACTAGGTAGGGCAAATTTGATTCATAAAGATCTCTGGGGAAAAAAGAGACAACACTTAAAATTTTAATGGAAGGTACATTAAAAAAAAAAAAAAAAAAACAGGAGGGAACTATATCTATGCATTTTTCTAAGGAACAATGGAATAAAGTCCAGCTTTTTCTCCTTAACATCTTAGAAACATCATAGATATTATGACCAAAGAGTTAAGGATCCTTTTACATTGGCAACTTACACCGAGATGCAATGGTGAGCAAGTTTAATAAGTGAAGACCACTGAAGAAGATGTAGTCAGGATGGACCCCTGTCAGATTATCGAATGTCCGGAAATTCGAAATGCATGTGACTGAGACCATATGATCGAATTTTTGGAAGTTCAAACGTTTTCAGTGGAAGTTGCTGTACAGCTCAGAACAGGAAATTTACAGTATTCCTCACTGTAGTGCGATCTTGGAGTTGGTATATTTAATTAGCAGGGTGCGTGGGGGAGCAGGTGGGCTTGTCCCCTTGCAAAAATCGTTAAAAAAAGAAAGTTTTTGTTTTTCATTTATTTATTTTTTTTATGTTCGAACTTTCAAAAATTTGATCATATGGTCTGGTCTCGGCCATATGCATTTTGAATTTCCGGATGTTCGATAGTCTGATAGTGATCTGTCAGGATGGTGCAGGCAGAAGACTTCATTTGTATGCTCTCTTACTACCCCAAGGTTAGGACCTATTTTTTAATAGTTGTTGCTCATTAATCCTTAGCATTACCACTCAACCTAGAATGGCATTACTAGCGTCTAGGGATATTCACTGAGTGATCTGATACTTGTTCCACTAAGTCAAAGGTAGGCAGGGTGATAGCTCAACTGATGTCTGCTAAGGGCTGGAAAAAAAAAATCACCCTCCGCAATAGCACAATTTGATAATTTTCTAAAACAGGTGAAGAAAATTGTATTTGCTTTTAAATGTACTGACGCATCTATGAGAATTTCTGTTCCTTGGAGTGATGTTTTGCTGAGTTGTAGTCTTAGTGGTTAGACAATTTTGAAATTTCTGACATTGTGACTTGACTGTTAGGTAACTGGACTTGTACATATTGTAAATATGTTTCCTACTCCTGAATTACTTGCTGTATTGTTATGCTGTTTATCATAAATTTGTTTTTCAATTAGTTTACTGTTGAAACAAAATACAGAGAAAAAAATTATTGCTGTTAACTCTTAAGCATCACAGATTTAAAAGTACAAGAGTACAACAGAAAAATAAAACATGGTTCTTTGAATGGGAAATCAGTGTAGGAGTAAAGAGCTGGGTTCTGGAAATGATCTACAAGTTATCTGCCATGGTGAAATGTAAATAATTATTTAATGGTTTAGGTAGCTTTGGTGAGGGTCCAATAGTAATACAATGGGGAAAACACTGACTGTATAGAGAACTCTAGCAAATACTGCCAGGTACCATAGTGGACAATACTGTGTCCACCCATTTTCAGCAAAAGTGGCATTGCAGAGATCAAGGTGGGAAAATTTGTTTTGCTAATGTCACATTGACATATAATGGAGGTGATACAGAAGATAACAATGTGAACAAGTAATGGCATTTGATTATTCATTTAATTTTGACTGGCTTAGCTCCACTTGACTTGTGACCTATTTTCAGATGAGACTTGAGGGAACAGTTACAGAACTTGGGGGGGGGGGGGCATGTTTCCAGGACACTACTGTACTGTTTTCAGTAAGTTATGTGATATTTTAGAATCCACTTAAACTGCCCCTTACCAGGAAGATTAGATTTCAGTTTAGCTTCACATCTAAATGAGTGCATTACTTCTGCTATGCCGAACCACTATATCAGTATTAAAACAGGAATCCAAGCGCTTGGAAGGGGGATACAATCCACGACTTTCTGATTTTCTTGCCATTGAAAGCAAATGTGCAATTTGCTAAACCATCAACTGGTAGGATTAGTGAAATAGCTTAAAAGATGACAAAAAAAAATAATGCTTACAAAAAGGGAAAAAGAAAAGCAAGTAAATCAGTAGCGACACATCTGGAAGGGACAAAGTTCAAACCTCTCCACTGTCCCTATTTCAGAGAAATATAACTAATTTCAGGCCTAATTTATCCTGCACATTATGCAGTTATTTTAAATCTATTTCCCTATTCTCAGGCTTGATTTATCCTTTCACACAATTTTCTGATTCCCTTTTATCACAAATGATTTTTGAAGCTATCTAGTGCAAAGAAAATCACACTACGCGACCAACCCACTAGTGGCACAAATAATGTAATGACAGAGAATACTGATCTTACATCTCTCTTTTTCTGAAGCAAAAGTAAATAACATTGTGTGTTGGAATTTTGCAATACAGTTAATTTTTTAATGCATTTCTGAGCCATATCCCATATTTCTACTGGAGGCAGGAAGAATTCTGTACTATTTTTTACTTAGATTTTATGCCAATTAGATGTCTAGAATTTTGGCTGGATGTACCTACTTTTCTAGAACCTTTGCACTTATTTTCAATGCCCGCAGGTTGAGAAGTATGCCATAGTCCTAGTTCTATTGTGCATGGGGATGAAGTCCTAACTATACCCAGGCAACCAGAGTTTGATAAGTGGCTCAGATACCAGAAGAGCTGGGCTGAAGAAGGGGTGGAGAAGAAATGGATTATGCCACTCACCCATCCTGGGGGGAAGGAATGTTGTTCCTTGCTGGCTGCTTTTCACTTACATGATAAGAGACAATAGGCCAGGAGGCAGGGGCCCATGTGTATGGTGCTCGCAAGTCGGTGGTGGCAACCCTCTTTAACATGTGTTGAAGTACACATGTACAGTAGGATGGCATACAATGCACTCACAGAGATGCAGGTGCCCTTATCATCCACCAGTAGAGGAGGTTAGAGCCTGAAAAAAATGCTCCATATTCTATGCTGTACTCGAGGCTTGCTTTCACTGGGAAAAAAAGCTATGGAGCTTTGGGGCAGAGGCAGAAGGAATGGCCTCAATATAGCCTCTGTCTGTGGTATAAGCCTGACTGTCTCAGAAAAAGATAAGATGTCTCCCATAACACTGGCAGCCTCATTTGGAGGAATGAGAAAGGGCCTGAATGATAGTCCCTCTGGACGGCTTGTGAAAGTGGCTCATGTTCAATCAGAGAGGGCTTGGTAGCTGGCAGACATGGGGTAAAGAACACACAAAAAAATGTAAAAGGAATCTGAATGTCACTAAATTACATGCTACATGACATAAGTGTAGTGTACTCAGCTCATAATCAGTGCTCTCTGAAATTCTAATTTAACGGTGTGAAAATGTAAAGTTTAATCTAACAGCAAAATGTATGTTATGAATTTGTATTACAAACTGTACGCAGTGCTACACAAAACCAAACTCTAGTATGACGCACAAAATAAAACAAACAAATATAAGGAAATCCATATGTTGATCTGCAAGGCTGTGCCCCTAAAATCTTACAACCCCACAAATGTTGACTCCAAAGTCAAATTATTTCAGAGGCAGACCATTTGGTTTTCCATTGTACTCCATTTTCTCTGATACAGAGCATCCTCAGATTTAATATATTTAGTTTTTAGAGCTAAGGAAGCATAGCTCCCATGTGGTAGGGCAGAGTGGCACAGCTGTCCTGTAAAACAGATGTTTTAAAACAATGTTTTACTTACTCTTTAGTTTTTGAAAAGCCACATATGTCACTTTCACATAGCTGTATGTGCAGCTTTGTTTTTCTGCTACTTAGCATTTTATGGAATTGTTGCTGCCTATTAAATAACATTTTCTTTTACATGTTACTAATCTTTTGTTATGCATGTTCATTATGCTGCTACTGCAGCTTCAGATTTAGTATAAATGCAACTAAATTATGTATCCTGTAGTTTCAGTACTATTGTAGGTAAACTACTTGTATTTTAGATTCAAAATACTAAAACTGTTTAATAAGAAACCTAAAAAGTAAAGATAAGGATGCTAAAGCATTTGTTAATGCATATTTGAAGTTCTTTGCAGTAAGTACTAATGAAGTTGAATTTCAAAGACAATTAAGTGATTGCAATAATCATTAACAATGCATTATGTAGCTATAAATATAAGCAAGTAAAGCAATAAAACAATGTCCGGTGGAAATTTTGATGCAAATGAAGAAACTGCCACTGTAAACGAAAATATTATCCCTCTTTATAGGCATTTTGTAAGACATACACTTAGGCCATCCAGAAGGGCTGTCATTCAGGCCCTTTTTCATTCCTTTTGTCAGTGTTATGGGAGTCGTTTTCTCTTGTGATGTTTATTTACTGATGTTATTCACTTCTGTTGACTTACTGAGCCTGAATAGACATGGACTGTTTTCAGTGTCCAACCAAGGTGGGACTCCTGAAAGGTAAAGAAATTGGCCAAGCTGCCATAGGAATTCCTCTGCTCTTTTGCAGATCGCTTAGAAGAGCTGAAGATGTGACAGGATTGCACAACACAACCAAGATTCAGAAGCTTTTTCAGTCAGTGGATGCCATGGAGCAGATCAGAGGAAGATATGTCTAAAATACAGCTTTAATGGAAAAAGTTAATAAACAATAAATGCTTGAAATTGTGTTAAAGAGGTATACAAGTTAATTGGATTTGCAAAGATGAATTCCCATATAAACAATTCCTGGCAGTAGATATAGCAGAGAATTTGCAATTTACGATGTTCTGACTGTGGACAACAGACTGGCTGCAGGAGAGAGGTAACATTACTGTAGCACCGGAAAGAGGAAAGAACTGAACTGATATGACATGGTATATCGAGACATCCCTTAGCCAAACCCTGAAATGTAATGGAGGTAAATGTGGCTATTATGAAGGAAACATTTGTTGATGAGAAACAAGAACAGAAAAAGCCACCTATAATGAGCCTTAAGAGATATTGTCAATGTTTTGTGATTCTCTCATTTTATTTCTCACCCATATTTGTTGTCACTCACCTCTTGTCAGTTATTTGTGTCAGTAAATTGTGTTGTCAATCAATCATTATATAATTATGTATAGAATATGGCTGGGTATATGGGAAGTTTTTGCTGAATTATATATTCTGAGTGGACAATATGTTGATTTTGATAAGGTTATTTGTGTTAAAAATTATAAAGAAATATTAAGATATAGAAGTTACCACTTAAATGTTATGCATGTAAACAAGTGTGGCATAAACCTTTTGGAAATGTGAAAAGCCAGGAAGTGCAGTTGTTTAAGATGAACATATCATAACAGTAGATGTTTGAATGATCACTGCTGCAGTAGCCTTAGCTATATAGGTTATATCCTGCCAGAGATAAAACAGATGGCCAGCTTCCAAACCTGCAGGACACCTTCCATGCACCCAAACTATGAAGCAGCTCGAGCTGAGCTGACTAAAAGACAAGCTTGGTGTTAAGGCCTTCGGAGCTTTCCTGTCAGCAGATAGAGGGAGGCTCAGCTCTGAAAGGGCAAGGCTAGGGATAACAAAAAATAAATATCCACACTCTGGCATAAAAAAACAAACCAAAAAACAAGGTGGTGGAAGGAGGGAGCAGCTACTGCAACAGTGATCATTTGAACATATACTGTTATGGTAAGTTCAGCTTACACAACTTTACAACATTCTTCATATTGATTACTACTGCAGTAGTTTTAGCTAACTATATTTAAGAGTTGTAAGAAGGATTCAAGAGCCCATTAAGAATGTTCTAGGAAAGCATGATCTAAACCTAAGGAGGGAATCAAAGCTTATGCACAGAGGATCAAGTTGTTGCTTCTAGAATATTTCTAGAATTCAACCCTTTCCAAAAAAAAAACGAACCAAAAAAAAAAAAAACAGAGGAAGCCAAGGTCCTTGTAGAAGGGGCCTTGACCCTGCCTGGAATAGATTTATTATGATGAGTATAACAAAAGGTAATAGTCTTTGACAATCATTTCAAAACAGTCTGTTTTGACATTGGCTGTCCCTTTGTACCTTCATAAGAAAGGAAAAACTGATCCGATGATCTGAAATATTTAGTTCTGTCAAGGTAGTACTTGAGTTTTCTGTGGACATCCAAGGCATGGAGTATCCTTTCTCCCTCATTTTTAGCTTCAGGAAAGAAAACAAAAGAGGTGTATAGATTGACTTAAAGTAAACACGGATACCACTTTAGGCATAAAATAAGGATTAGCTCTCAAAAAAAACTGTCATTGTGGATAATCATGTAGGTTTGACTCATTGTAAGATCTTGCAACTCAGATATCCTTCTTGCAGAGGTCAGAGCACATTCAGTTGCTCCCTGATTTTTATCTGCTTCCTGTTTGATTTCCATTCCCACTTGACACTGATATGCTTCTGCTAAACTAAGCAGGGCAGTCATCTTAGACTTATTCTCCTCATGTTTTAAAACTTTCACTACATTTGGGTCTTGTGAGGTCAGCAGGTATCTATGTAGTCCTACAATTGCAGATCTATACATGTTCATAGGTTCATAGGTTCATAGGTGTGTACTAGACTAATGGCCCTGGAGCCTTTACAAGCCTAGCCCATAGGATTATCCTGGCATCGTGCCACCCGACCTTAGTTCTCAATGCCTTTGTCAAGTAGAGCTACTGGAGTGATTCCCACTGTGAATTTTCTATTTCCCATCCACTCATCAAGATTTCTCTTGAAGAGGGCCAGTGAGGTGCTCTGTTTGACATGAATGGGAAGTCTATTCCATAGCATGGGCAGTCTCTGGGTTATGACCCTGTCGCTTGAGTTGTTCCAAACCCAACTAACCATAGTTGCTACCTCCTACCATATCCTTGCTAGCTACAGATGCCCTAACATGAGTCTGGAAAACCACACTTCGTACCTAAACTTACTGGAATCCCTTAACATTCTTATGGTTGACTTCAACTATGGTATTGATTAAACAGCTAGAATGTATAACATACTTAACAATGAGTTGCAATACATAAGAGTTTTTAGGAATGAGATTAATATTTCTTATTAATAAGTGTGATTTATACTTAAAGGATTTAGTTGAGCAGGGTAAGATAGAATACAAGTTGTACACGTTTTTAAAGGCTGACCGTCCATTAATTCCAGTCATTTAAGGGCATTAGTGATCCTCCACATGTGATCAATAGTGGCAGTAGCTGGATCAAAGACACATACGCTATCTATCTACATTGATGGCACTTTTAAAACATTTTTTTTAAAAAGTTACCCATATAATCTTAGAGATTCGTGGGACTTTTATCACGATGAATGGCTTTCAGCTGCTATCATTACAGTAGATTTATTTTCTTCTATCCCCCACAGTACTGATTTGGAATGGTTTAATGAAGCCTGCCTTACGATTAACACTCTTGAGGACAGGGACATTAATATACTGGTAGAATTAATGGAAACAGTGCTTCTTAATTTCTTATACTTTGAGGGGAACTACTTCAAGCAGACAGTAGGTACTGCAATGGGGGCAGCATGTGCCCCCAATATGTCAATTTAATACTATGGTATTGGGAGCAACATCAGGTTCTTAGATCAGAATACAACTGTCACACAGTCACATTTTTATGTTTTCTAGACTATATATTTGTAATATGGAAAGGGAGTGTAACTCAGAGAATTTCATTACATACCTTAATTCTACTACAGATTTCTTGAAATTTACCTACACATACTCTGTGGAAAGCATTAACTACCTAGATGTAACATTGCTAAAAGATTTCCAGCATCATAAATTTAACTCCAAGTTATTTAGAAAGGTTACATTTTCTAACATATATTTTCATTGTTCTAGTAACCACCGTTTCCATAAAAAAGTCTTGTCAAGGGTCAGGTGTCTAGAACAGTTTCAGAGGATGACCAATTTATGCTGGAGATCAATAAGTTAATTGGCATGTTCATTACCAGAGGGTATGTCACATTTGCACTTAGTGGTAGTTTAACAACTGTATACAGAGTCCTCTTAGAGATTCATTTTGTATTTGCATGTTCACTTACTATTTGTTTTTTTTTTTTGATTGGTTGTATCTGCAGTAGAGTATAACTGATGATGTTGATTAATGTATCTGCTAACAAATGCTGATATAATCATACCCCCCCCCCACACACACACACACGTATTTGGGTATCTATGATAGGAAGTTACTAGGCTATTGGCCCTGAGGCCCTTACAAGCCTAGACAAGAATTTAGCCCATGTTCCGACAAGTCAACACCCGATGCCTCTGTCCAGCAAGGACACAGGTTACACTCACACACAGAACTTTATTTCTTTTCACAGCTAAAATACCTTCTTATCCATTTATCTCTTGCTAAATAGGCCCCAATAAATTACACGTCAGTACAATCACCAGTGCTCACCTATGATATGTTAAAACGCACATACATAAGTGTGTTTATGTGTATGTATATATGTATGTATGTGCATGACTTTACTAGTTAATTATTTCTGATGCATATCTACACTACAGCCTTTCTGCATGCCTTGTTAAAAAATGAGGAAATATCAGTCTGCAACATATTTAACATTCTTAAGACTTTCAAAAGTGTAGGTACTTTCCATACACTGTTTCCGAAACAACATAAGTCAACATCCCTTTTTGTAGAACAACCTTCAAGCCACATACCCAAGAATGTCAAACATTAGTCAACAACATTGTGTGTTAAAAAAATTATGCACAGTCACATGATATGGAATGCCACATAAACCCTCAATGGACAAACTAGAAGTACTTTGTAAGTATGTATCAGATGTTTACATACCTGCACAGCTGTGTTCTCAAACTACAGCAGAAGGTGAACTGTTGCAACAGGTGGATTTTGCCTGTTCCTGTCACACAATAACGCATAGTGCTTACTGGTTCATGAACGGCAGGAGGAGACAACAGTGGACCAGTTGTGCTCAGTAGACTGTGGTCCAGATTCTAGAAGACCTGGTCTCAGTGTAAGTGACTTACTCTAGTGTAAGCCCGCTTTATACATAGGACTTCTACTAGAATAAGTTATTTTGAGGAGGCCCATACCTCCTTCAAAACATGGAATATATAGTCTTGGTATACACTGATTTTTCTAAATCATTTGATAAGCATGAAGCATCCGTCTGATTTTCCTGTCCAACTGATTCAACATCTTTTGGGGCCAGCCAAATACTCCAAAACTGTAAGTTGGGACAGGAAGAGCAAATTGGTTTACAGCTTAGACTTTACTTCCAGATATCAGCACTGTTTTCAGTATTAATATTAGTCATCTAAGATTTCATTTACTAAGTTTTATTTGCATTTGTTCATGTTTTATTGTGGATCCTTCATTAGTTCCCAAATATTTATACACTCCTTCTTGCTCAAGTTCTTTTATATCACATTCCTGTCCAAGGCTGATGTTTCCTTGGTGCTGCAGCTTTCCTAATTTAAACGTTGCCTTTGTACATTTATCAAGACCAAATTACATTTTTATATCATCTGAAAAAGTTTTGACCACTTGGAGTTGTGCTTTAAGTTCCTCATCTGATGAACTATACAGTTTTAAGTCATCCACAAAAAGAAGATGAGAAGTCTTTCCTGGGAGCCAAAGCGTAGCCATGGCCTAATCTGCTAAGTACACAGCTTAAAGGGTTAAGGGCAACACTAAAGAGCAACAGTGACAGAGTCACCCAGGCATATCCCCCTTAGAATGTTTAACCTGGAATAATAATTTGTCCTTTAACATGGCTCAACTGTAAAGTGGTTTGCCACTGTTTCATGTTCACTGTAATGTAATTGATCAGTATAGGGTGTATCTTATACATTTTAAGCACTCTTTTATCCATGAATCTGGGATACTGTTGCATGCTTTTTTGTAGACTAGCTACTGCTCTTTTAATTTCTCTAAGTCTTTTGGGTTTCTAATACCTTGACGGGAATGGACACCATTCCTAAGTCAAATTATGATTAAAGTTCATGAAATTATAATTGTTTGAAACTTTGATGTCAGCTAGAAGTGCTCTTCGTAGGACCCACAATGTGCCCAGTAATGACTCTTTCTGCAATTCGTACGGAATTACATGTATCGGTAACATATCGAAGTATGATTGTAAATTCTTTTTTATAAGACCCGTTGCTCCTACTGGAGCAACTGTCTGGCTATCCTTCTTCTACATTGCTTTAATTTCTGCCTGCAAATCCTGGTAATTTATGACTTTGCATTTCTCTGTTTGTAAGACACTGTAGTCACTGAATGTAGCAATTTCAATGATCGATGCTACTTTTGTCTTCCTCTCATGTAATATTATATTTGGTTTTCTCGCATCTATTTTTTGAACTGTTGGTAATGGATGATCCCATGTGATATAAACATCATAATTTTCTATGATGCTTTGTGGCTCATGCTTCCAGTGATTTTTAGCTACTTCAATATTATAATGTTTGCACAATCCCCAAAGCAACAGTGTGCCACATTATTATGCCTTTCAGCATACAATCCTTCTGCCATTAGTATATGACAGCCAGCAACAAGATGTGCAACTGTTTTCAATTCTGTTTTACAAAACCTACAGTTGGCTGTTTTTCCCATATGTTCAATGGACTTTGTAAACCAACATGTACATAGTCCACTGTCATGGGCCCCCAATATTAACATTTTGTCTTTGGTTTAAATTCATCTCTCCTTAACCATTCCTACACCCTATCCTGATCCACATAAGGTTGTTCCAAGAACTTTCTGTACTTGTGACTATATTTATGCATTTTCCACATATCTTGCTTTCTCATCTGATCCTTCAACTTATATTCTTTCATTTGTTTTTTTGGCACATTCACTTGCTGCCTGATTTTTATCTACTTCTGGTTTGATTTCCATTCCTACTTGATGCTGATATGCTTCTACTAGACTAAGCAGGGAAGTCATCTTAGACTTATTCTCCTCGCGTTTCAAAACTTTCACTACATTTTGGTCTTATGAGGTCAGCAGATATGTATGCAGTTCCACGATTGCAGATCTATACATGTAATCAATTTTGAGGAGGCCCATCCCTCCTTCAGAACAGGGAATATACAATCTTGGTATGTGCTGATTTTTATAAATCATTTGATGAGCATGAAGTATCCTTCTTGATTCTTATCCAACATGTTCAACATCTTTTAGGGCCAGTAAGTCACTCCAAAACTGGAAGCCAGGACAGGAAGAGCAAATTGGTTTATAGCCTGGACTTTGTTCCAAGATATCAATGCTCTTTTCAGTATTAATTTAAGTCTTCTAACATATTCTTAAGTTTTATTAGTATTTGTTCATGTTTTATTGTTGATCCTTCAATAACAAATATTCATATGCTCCCCTCTTGCTCAAGTTCTATTATATCACATTCCTGTCTCAAACAGATGTTTTCTTGGTGCTACAGATTTTTTGCTTTAAAGGTTGCTTTTGCACGTTTATCAAGACCAAATGATGTTCTTATATCATGTGAAAACATTTTGATCACTTGCAGTTGTGTTTTCAGTTCCTCATTTGATCATTTGATAAACTATACAGTTTTAAATCATCTACATAAAGAATATGACAAGTCTTTACACTTTAACATGAAATCCAAAGCAAAACCCCAGAACAAATAACCAACTCACAACAAAACAACCATGGCACAGAATGAGAGCTCTAGCAGGCACGGTCCAACAGAACAGTGAAACAATTTAAAAGGGAAATTTTAATAGAAAACTTAAAAACTTAATAAATTGAATAGCAACCATTACAAGTGTAAATAATCCACCATACCAATCACATGACATCAAAGTGGATTATTTACACTTGTAATGGTTGCTATTCAACACTCCTGAAGAAGTCCTATATTTTTGGATGAAAGCGCTTAAGTTTTTAAGTTTTCTATTAAAAGTTTCCCTTTTAAATTAAGTTTCACTGTTCTGTTGGCTGCGCCTGCTACAGCTCTCATTATGTGGCATGGTTGTTTTGTTGTAAGTCTTTACACTTTGTTGTTTTCTGGGAGCCAAATTGCAGCCATGACCTAATCTGTTAAGTAGACAACTTAATGGGTTAAGGGCAAGACAAAATAGCAGCGGTGACAAAGAGTCACTCTGGAATATCCCCTTTGAATCTTTATCCCTGCAATAATAGTTTGTCCTTTATCATGGCTTAACTGCAAAGTAGTTTGTCACTGTTTCATGGTCACTGTAATGTAATCAATCAGTGTAGGGTGTATCTTACTCATTTTTAAGCACTCTTTTATCCATGAATGTGGGATAGAATCATATGCTTTTTTTATAGTCTATCCATGCCATACTTAGATTCTTCCCCTTTTTACAGTTCTCCATTATGCCTTTATTTAACAACAAATTATCCTTTGTTCCATATGACTTTCTTTTATTACCCTTTTGTTCTGTTGCCATGATTGAGTTTTCCTCTAAATAAATATAAACTCTGCATCAATTCCAGCGTGTAGTTTATACATCATTGGAAGACAAGTTATTGGTCTATAGTTTTCAGGTATAGGTGTATTGTTTTTTCTGTTGTTAACCAGGCTGATGTCTGGTCACGGTGTGCATATAAATAGTTCTTACTCATGGCTAAATCTTCATGTAAAGATGTTAATACTTTTAGCCAGAAGTTAGGTACGGCATCTGGGCCTGGGGTTTTCCAATTAGGAGCTTTTCTGAGCTCAGTTTTTATTTCTCTGGCCATTACGTCATCTCATTCCATAACCTGTACATTTGAACTTATTATTATTTCTTTTACTTCCATTTAGCATCTTTTTTATGTTCCATGGGATCTTCAAAGATATTTCTCCAAAATGTATCTTTCTTCTTTTTTGATGGTGTTTTATTTCCTTTTGCTCTGTTTCCTAATTCTCTATAAACCTTTTTGAGTCATCCAGTAAATTTCTTATTTTGTACTTTTCCTTTATATGAATTTGCATATCTTGTAAGTTTTTCTGTCTGTGCTGATATTTTTAGTTTATTATTTGCAATAGTGCACAACAGATCCTGATCTTTTCTGGTACTGTGCATTGCTTTTATCATGTCTATCTTTCTGAGTATGTTTGCTAATCTCTTCCCCCTTCTATAGTCTTCTAACAGTGACACTTCTTGTCTTAATTGCTTTATAGTTTTCTGTATTCAATACTTCCATGATGGCATTCGATTTCTCGCTTTCCTTTCCCTTAATACTCTATGTTTTTGTGGCAAAACTTTGCCTATTATTAATTTAGCTGCACAGTAATATATCTTATTTACTTCTGTTATACCACATGAATCTCTATGGACAATCCTAATTACTGTGTTCATTTATTTTATCAAACGTCTAACTTTTTGGGTTTTACTGACTTTCTGTAGTCTATTTCTTTCATTGATCTTAATATGTCTGTTCATTTCTATTAAATCAAGCAACTCTTCTCTTAGATCATTTTCTTCTAAACTGAGGGCATATTCTTTGTTCTCCATTTCCTGTAGGCATTCTATAGAAAGTTCCAAAGCATCTTCCTGTGCCACATTCTCTTCAGTTTCATCCTGTGTCTTCCATTTGTCTTTCATATGGCCTATCTCTGTACAACATTGACTGGGTCAGAGTTGCCACCATTTCCTGTTCCTTCCCTTGCTGTGCAGCTCCTACTGAATGTTTGTATTGGGTTCCTATGAAAGGCTCCTAAGTATCTTCATATGCCAACTGATCAGATGTTTCCTGCTCCACTGGTTTCTCCTTAATTTGGGGATCCATTGCTCTATCCTGCTGTAATGTTATCTGAGTTAAATTTTCTACACTAAGCCCTTCACTTCACAGATAATCCATAACCTCAGTTTCTATTTCTTTAACTTCTCCATTACTAATCCTCTTTTTTACTTTTCCTCTTTGTTTTCTTATTTTTGTATTGTAAACTTTTCCATGTCTGAATGCCTTTGCTTGTATTTCTCTTCAAATATCTTTGGTGCTGCTCTTATTGTATTGATTAGTTTTGCTTTCTCCTTTGCATAAATATTGTACCATATTATATCTTTTTTTCTTTCTCATGTCCATATTTCTTCTTCAGATATCTTCTGCCCCTCCTGTTTCTCCTTACTTTGGGGACTTGTTGTTTCATCATGCTGTGATGTAACCTCTGTTAGACTTTTTACATTAAATCCTTCACTTCACAAGTATTCCTCTTCTATTTTTTTAACTTCTGTTTTACTAATCTTCTGTTCTACGTTCACTCTTTTTGATCCTATTTTGATATTGTGAATTTTTCCATATGTGCATGCCTTTACCTGTATTTCTCTTTGAATATCTTTGACACTGCTTTTTTGGGTTGATTAATTTAGCTTTCTCCATTGCATAAATATTGCACTATATCAGATCTCTCTTTCTTTCCCATGTCCATATTTCTTTTAATACCTTTCAGAAGTCTTTAGATTTTGTTCTTTATATTTTCACATTTCCTCAATCGCCTCTTTTTCTGAATGTCCCAATGTTTTGTGGTATATATAATGTTTTTCATAAATCTGTTGTATTAATGAACACAAATTTTTATTTGAAGCTTCAAACACTTTTTTTTTGTGGAAGTATTTTTCTTCCTCTAATTTCTCTCATTATCTTTTTGAATATCTTCTGTCTGGAAATTCTGGGCTTCATGCATAATTGTAACAATACAGGATTTCTTTTTAATCCTCATTAGTCCACTCTATCATCTTTATGGCTCTTTTTTGGCCTATCAGTTTTTGTGATTTTCGTGTACTGCTGCTTCCCTCTACAAAATTGTTTGTGGGGGGCATCCTCCCCCTGGGCCTGGCCTAGCTCCATTGTAGGAATGTTTCTTTGTCTTGAAGATTCTACACTGTCATTTTTTTCCAGTCCTGGCACCAGTGCACCTATCAGGATTGGACACTTTTTTATCCTGGGTTTTGTGCACCCAGCTATCTTTTTCATTTTTTAACCTACTTCTGTTTTGTCCATGATATATGCTGAGTTATCTCTCCATTCGGACCCCTAGTCTATCTACTGCCTTTTTAAATTTCTCCAGGTCTTTTGGATTTCTAATACCATGACAGAAATGGACCCCATTCCTAAGTTAAAGTATGATTAAATGTTCATGAAATTAGTATTGTTTTAATCTTTGATGTTAGACAGAAGTGCTCTTCACAGCACCCACAATGTGGCCAGTAATGAGTCCTTCTACAATTTGTATGGAGTTGCATGTATCAGTAGCATATCTAAGTACAACTGTAAATTCTTTTTTATAAGACCCATTGCTCCAGCTACTATTGGAACTTTCTGGGTATCCTTCTTCCACATTGGCCTTGTTTCTGCCTGCAAATCCTGGTATTTTATGACTTTGTGTCTCTCTGTACGTAATACACTGTAGACACTGGGTGTAGCAACTTCAGTGATCAATGCTACTTTTGACTTCTTTAAATGGACCACTATATGTAGTTTTTTCCCCATCTATTTTTGGAACTGTTGGTAATGGGTAATGCCATATGATATAAACTTCATCATTTTCTATAATACTTTGTGGTTCATGTTTCTAGTATTTTCAGCTACTTCAGTATTATAATGTTTGCACAATCCCCAATGCAACAGTTTTGCCACGTTATTATGTTTCAGTATACAGTCCTACTGCCATTAGCATATCACATCCAGCAACAAGATGTGTGTCTGTTTCCACTTCTGTTTTACAAAACATGTATTTGTCTGTTTCTCCCAAATGTTCAGTGGCCTTTGTAAACCAGCTTGTAAGCAGTTCACTGTCTTGGGCCGCCAATATTACCCTTTCATCTCTTGGTTTAAATTGAGCTCCACTTAACCATTCCTGCATTTGATCCTGTAGGAACACACTTCTGTTACCTGAGATTCTAATTTGGATAAATAGATTAATAAAAATGAATGACGGTATTTTTTTGGACAGAAAAGGTGACGGCTGACTGAAGCAGCTTTTCTTAGGAGGCAAAAAGAGAAATATAATGAGAAACTCAAGAATGCATGGGACAGACATTTGAACAGTCCTTAAGCATAATCTGGAGAAATAACTTGTTGGGTTAATGAAATGTGTATCTTATACACTAGATAGGGGAAAAGGGGCATACAAGTTTCTCTAAGTAATCTCTATTGTCCTGAAAAGTCTGCTTGCATTTTTCTTTGATGAAATGTGCATGCTGATCGGCCTATGTACAAAGGGTAACAGATGGAGTGGATGTCCCAAATTAGTAACAAGTATAACATTACCCCAAAGTTAGTGAGTGAAATAAAAGTGAAGTTTTATTCCTATAGCATAAGTTGTTAGTCATCTGGGCTCTGTCCAAAGAAAAGGGAAGGCCAATCTTCACACAAACAGCACTAATAAACACGATGAATGAGGTAGAAGGCTGTGAAGAACCACACGATAGGGACACCCCTTAAGTGCAAAACAATTTAATGAAACCACATCCACATAAACTCTCCAATTTAATACGTTTTCATACCAATGGACTTTGTCAGATGAGAATAATAGTGGCAAACAGTCGTCTTATATTAACTTAAGTTCTTCACAGCCTTCTACCTCATTCATTGTGTTTATTAGTGCTGTTTGTTTGAAGGCTGGTCTTTCCTTTTTTTTTGGGCAGCTCTCTTAAACATATTAATTACCACTTAACAGGTAAATTAAGAGTAGGGTCATATGTGCAGTGTCCTTCAGATGACATCACTGCCTATTTGTGGAGCAGAAGCTCAACTAGCAGATGTAAAGTGAAACCCTTAAAAATTACCGTGCAGACTGCTCATTAATGGCTTACCCCCCTCCTCCACTCACTGCCTATCCTATATGTGCAGCCATAGGAGAAGAACCTTAACTCTAAATGTTTTACATCCCACATTTGATTGTGATTTTGGAGAAAAAAATTAATCTCTCAGTAGGTATTTCCATATACTTTACAGCAATATTACTTACTATTATGGATAATGATAATACTCTTAATTTACAAGGCTAGTCCGACAAGATAAACCTTTGTATAAGGTAAAATCATACAATGTAGGATACCTGCTCTGTTCTTGACTGAAGTGGTCATACTAAAAATATTTTCATTTATTGTAGCTCATGGCATGGCTTAAAGTCATCAGTCTACCTGTCTAGGCAATCAATAAATATATAAAATGCAAACGACTGGGACCTTGGTTCATCAGACTGCAGCTGGAAGCCAGACAGTGCAGAGCTGGACCACGATAGATCCCACCTCATTTATTAAATAACTACATATACATATGCAAAATGTTATTTCCATGACCATAAATCACCTCAGATAGGAAAATCCTGTTGCACCATCTCTGCATGATATGATATAGCTACAAGTTATAACCCCCCCTTTTTTTGGAATTACCTTTGATATAATGGAATGATAGAGCGTTTACCCAACCTTATTTAATTGTAAGGGCTTGCCAAATTGTCACTGCCAGCAGCAAAGATTGTTTTACATAGGAATTTCCTGTGCTTGCACAAAGAGTTAGTTATCAGTGGAATCATTAAGTATTTCAAGTAAAATGTCATAGTGAGAAGGGCTGGGACGATGTATGTTTACTATTGGACCATCAACCACATTTATTGCAGTCTGCAGCAACTCTTTTTCTACTGGAATGTGATGTGATGTGACTTGCACTAAGAATTCAAACTATTTTTCTTTTTTTACTACAAGAAAGAATTCACTGCCTGGTATGTCACCTGCTGCTGTAATTACTGTGCAGTTGAATGAAAGGTCCTTGTAGTAAAGGGGTTTGGCATAATTTATTACAAAAATGTAAGCAATTTGTTGCTAGCAGTGGTGGTGGACTGTTCTAGAAACTGTTGTGCCATTATTAGGAAAGGCTAGTAAGGTTACAGTGTTATGATGTATAAGTTACATGCTTGAATTCAATGTATTTTGTGTCAGACTTGACTTGAACATTGTTTGTTCAGAGTACAGAAGAAAAGGATGAATACATTCAACAGGTAATGTTCTAGATACCTAAAGGGATACCACCATATGAATGAGAGAGGGAGAAAGAAAAGCTCTTCTGTAACAAGTAAATCTGATTTTTCTTTAGGATAGCAAAAATAATTTGTGAATCTTAGATACAGCAGTCATGTTCTAATGTAAAGGATCTTGGTCACTAGCATAGGACTAAGAACATGCACCACAATACTGGATGATAATCCTCTTTATCTGTACCAGTGGTATACTGAATAGCAGAGACTAGCAACAGGTTTACTCACCTTAGCTACAGCTTGGGGGGTCCTCCAGCTCTGTTACCTTCAAGACTGGTAATATCATGATGGGTATTATCACAGCTGACCAACACACAACACAACACACGCACACACACGCACGCACACACACGCACACACACACACACACACACACACACACACACACACACACACACACACACACACACACACACACACACACACACACACACACAGTTTACCTTCATATGTGTGAAGTGCACATCTGTGACGGCAGATATGTGAAAGGAGAATTTCAAAAGTCCGTAATGATGAACCACATATTGCTGAAATCACAACTGAGTGAATGCCAGTGTGCATTCGCTGATGTGAGTTCGTCTTTCTGAGTGCAGCTCGCACTACAGTGGGGGTCGGAACATGTACCCCTTCTCTCACTGTAGTGCCATCTCAGAATTAGTATATTAAATTGGCAGGTGTGTGGAGATGCAGGGGGGCTTACCCCACTGCATAACGATGTTTGGAGACATCAGGAAATGTCTTGTAAATGTCACAGGGAGTGCACTGTTGTGATGCAGTTTGAAAATGGTCGAATCTGGGTTTCCAGTAAACCGTTTTCAACATTTTGATTCAGACATTTACCGTTATTTGACATGTAAAGTCGCACAAATGCATGATCGCACAATACAGTTTCATACAAATGGAGGTAAACCACACACACACACACACACACACACACACACACACACACACACACACACACACACACACACACACACACACACACACTCTGTTTTCTTGCTGTCAGATGTGGTATTAGAATTTTGCATTCTTGACACTCTTTATACTAGTAAAGGGTGGAAATATCTCTCTGTTCTGGTAATTGTCCAGACATGTCACTGTCACAATTAAAAAATGAGTGCACCAGCATTTCAGTATATATTGTGGATTGCCAGCTAGCTTTTTGCTTACTCTGTCTTGACACCCAGTGGGTCAAGCTATCAGTTGGCAGTTATGGCTTAGAAAACAGAGACACCAGCAACAAAACTCAGGAATAAATCACCTGTCACAAAGAATCATATTCAGCATAATATTTCACCTAAAACATTATCCTACTAATACTATCCTAAGGCCTTGACAACAACAGCAAAGAGCAATTTAAATTTAAGACGTTGTTTAGTCTTTGTTGTTTATTAATGAAATAATGAATGATGTTATTGTCTTTACACAAATGCCATAGCTATTTAGACAGTTTTGTGTGGAACATTATTTATGTTGTTACTAGTATACTGTAGTGTTTTCATTAGTACAGTTTTGGTTAAAAAAGATCTTAAGGCCTGCAGAAGAAATGTTCACAAGTCTGTCAACTTAAGACCTACTGAATTCAGGAACATAAGTGCTTAACTTTCAGAATAATAGTAAACGCAACCCTAAACATTTCTGAACAGCCATTAAAGAAATCTTGCATCCTGTTCATAAATTCAGTCATAACCACTCTTCCAGCTTCATAGATAGCACGGCATTTCTAACCAAGGATTTCCCCAAAACTAATCCTAACCCTGCCCACAGGCCACGTACCCCCATTCCCATTATCACCTTCAAACCTGTGCCACATCCTATATAAAACTACTCTTAAACTCAAACCATGTTCTGCTTCAGCTGATGGCATTCTAAGCAAGCACCTTAGCATTTCCTATCCTGTCTCAATTCTTATAAAAGGGTCAGACCAGGAATCCCATGTTCCCTCTCTCTGGAAAAAATCACACACTATCTCTCTGCACAAAGAAGGAAATTCAACAAACATTACCAATTTAGACCTATGGCAATCTTATCCCCCCTGTCCAAAATTACTTGAAAATGTATTCAAAAACAATTGTTAAACTATCTCCTGCAGGAAGAACTCCTATTCTCCACACAGCATGGCTTCCATCCTTCCCATAGTACTAACAATGCACTTCTGACCTAGCTAGATTATGTCATTAAAGCTAGAGATAACAGCAAACTAGCCTCCTCTTCCTTATCTCTATAGATGTCTAAAGTCTTCAGCACAGTTCGTCACAGCAAACTTCTGCTTTAAATGTCACTGTTAGGTCTCTTTCAGCCCAGCATTCTATGGTTCAAACGCTATGTATCCAATAGGTATCAGTCAGTAAAATTGCACTCCACCATCTCTCCATAGCTCCCGGTCACCACTGGTATACCACAAGGCTCTGTCCTTTCCCCTCCTCTTTAACATTCTCATTAACACCCTCCACAGAACAGGTCTCCCTAATACCACACTCATTCGCACATATGACAACATGGCATACCTCCAAAAAATTACTCAGTAAGCTTTAAAAGTGACTGAAACATGGATTTGTAACTCACAACTCATTATCAAACATAAAAAAAAAATTACTACTTTTACCCCTAATCCCTCTCTGATGAAAAAAACAAAATTTCAAGTCCTCTCTGGATAATAAAAGCATTAATTTCTCATAACAAATTATTAGGGATGATAATGTTAAATTCGACCTACATATACAAAATTACATAAGAAAAACTCATCAAAAACCAGGGATGCTTAGTAGAACCAAAAATGTTTTCAGTGATGCAACCAAAACTTGTCACTACTTATCCCCTCCCCAATCTCTTTATGGTTCTCCCATCCTTACTAACCTTCAGGCATCACAAAAACATAAATTTGAATAATTCTATAACAATGTTGCTAAATTTGCAGTATATACCCCTTTCAGAACCCAGCACTGTGTAGCACTGAAAAGCCTAAACTGGATAGAACTACCCCATCAACTAACATATACACAGCTCCTTACCACCTATAAAATTATCCAGAATCTATCTGCTTGTCCAGCACTAAATAAAATTTGACACAGCTATGTTCCTAGTCAGTCATTATGATCCGATGACCAAAAACTCCTGCCTGTCCACAAAGCTATCAAATCTGCTAGGCATTGTCTGTCCTTGTATTATGTTGCTAAGGACCTGGAACTCCTTACCTGTATCGATCAGGTCAATACTCTCTTTTCTATCCTTTAAAACATTTCTGAAAGACTTTCTGTCCAAAAGCTGGCTCTGTTCTTGCTCAACACCAGGATAAACTATATCCTTAAATGTGAATAAATGCCGATTCATACCTTATATCTCCTTATTCTCCCTTCTTCTCTCACTGCCTTACTTCCATTTCTTTCCCCTGGCTTTCTCTCTAAATATACCATAACTCTGCTCATCTCCCATTTCATCTTGCAGTTCCTGTTTGTATTATACTAACTTACCTTTAATTTCTCTATAAATTGGCTAAAATTGTTCTAACTATTAATTCATTGTTGTATAACTTGTATCTATTGTTAACCAAGGTTTTCATATTATGTCTAATTTGATATAATTATTTAAACTGTAGTTGTTTTTTGTATTAATTTTAAAGACTGTAAAAGTATTGTTCTTAAACTGTTCTGTAATTCTTTGGAGCTTTTCTCCCTGGGTTTATGCTGATAATGAACTCCTTTCCAGTCAGACCTTCCCATAATCAAATGTCAATAAATAAATAAATAAAACTCGTGTTCATAGGTACTACTTTACATCCATGCATGAAGAAGTTAAGAATTGACATATTTTGATTGCAACAGGACGTATGTGCCATTACTGTAGATGAAGTTGCATAATGTTTATTTCTTTCTGTAACTGATCGTTATTTTCAGTTTTACCGTTTTTTGATCTGGTGTTACTGCCCTCGGTCATGCATTCTGTACATGGGCATTCGACAGGAACTATAAGAAACAGAATATAATGGAAATACCCAAATTTTCAAATTGTTCAGACTGTCAAATCCTATTATTTTAGTACCAGTATCTTATTGAATAAAATGTGGACCGACTTTTACTTTGTCAATAATATTCTGTATGGAACAGTGTTAAATGCCTTAACAAGGTAAAGATAAGCAATATATTTACTGTTTGTCTTTCAAGAGCTGTTTCTACTTCTTATGAGAATCCAGTGAGATTCTAAAGGAAAGATCTCCCTCCAAAAAAAAAAAACTAAAAAACAAAACTCATATATAGTTCAATTATGGCTCTATCAGCAGGATTTTATATGTTACCTGGTCAGGCTGATGGTATTTCCAATCCAATAAATAGATGTAGTTAAGAAAGTATCAAACTGTGGCGGTGGCCCTGCAAGAAGCTCATAGTTTCATAGACAAGTATTAGGCTGGCTGCCCTTGTGGGCCATTTTAAGTCTAATTTCTCATTTTGTGCCCAAAATAACCTATCCCATTTGGTTACAGATTGGTGTTACTCATGCCATGGCTGATAATTATATATCACCCCGAATGAGAATAGCTAGGATCATACCATAGATAATTTGAGGGGACCAGTGAATGGAATAAAGAATTTAGGAGCTGTCTCTTTCTATTGGTAGTACAGGAAGCAGTATCAGGGTAACTTTTTGGTTTTCCATCCATAAAACTAAGTTGTGCTTGAATACGGACAAGGATGAGCTTTTTATATGGATAGGGAGCCTGTTGCAGAGCAGCAGAATTCTTTGCAAGATACTTGTCCCTCCAAACTATTCTGTTGATGTTGCAGAAGAGGTTTAGATTCTTAGACTGAGTGTTTCTGATACCATTTGACTTGCTGATGTACAGCAAATCCATCAGTAATGGGTCAAAGGATGCTTGTATGCCAGACACATGTCATCTCTAGGCAGTCTGTAGGATTCTGATTATAGTGATAGGTTTCTGAATCGGTCCATGTAGGACATGTTGTTTAGGCCTTGTATCCTTTTAGTAAGGCATCTCTGTGGGCATTCAAGTTGTTGCATGTCTGGACATTTATTCATTTGACTAGCTTAGAATATATGAAGCTAGTTTCTTGGGGGGATTACATTAGCAGCAGCCTCTAATTATGCGGGAGCATGAAGAAGAGAGCTAGCCCTTTCACTCTCAAAAATTTTGCCTAAGAAAATCCAAAGTCATAAAAGATAGATTGGGAGATATCTGAGAGCCAAAGGATGATGTGAGGAGCAGTTCTGTAACATGGCTTCTGTCTATATTCCAATTATTCCAATTAGAGTGGATGAAACCAAAGTAAAGGGCATTGATTTAAATTCAAGATATTTCAACAGGGACTGACAATATTTATGAGAGATTGGAATATAGTGGTCCAGTCTGTCGATGCTCATATCAAGCCTAGAACTACAAGATTGTCAGATAGTGAAGTTTTTTTCAGGTCCTGTTCTAATCCTTATGGTTTGCTCAATACTTATGCAGTTTGTCAGTCAGAGTATGTGGAGGCATATATAGCTTATTACTCCAATAATTATACTACATGATTGAGTAATCTCATGCTGCCTTAAAAGTAATGGTGAGATCTCTTAGTAATTGGACCATGCACTTATGATCCTGGAGGTATGCAAAGGAGGTTTACAGGCATATAAAAAAAAGTGGGGGTTCCCCTCTGTATGGAGCGTGGTTTGGTAGTTCTCCTCAGGAATTCATTGTTACATAATATAAGAGAACTGGCAAATGCTCTCCCTTTTAGCTTTACAAAACACTGAAAAAATAAGGTTTGGAATAAGGCTTGGCAAATTAGGAGGGATGAGAGGGACTGATATTTTACTGCTATACATAAGATAAAGCAGTTCCATGTAAGACTCATACGGCTATTGAAGGATGATGAACTACTAAACAGAGTGAGGAAGGATGCTGAGAAAAAGTTTTCAGTTCCAAAGGGCAGCTTTTAAGGAAATCTCTTCTGATAGTTCTCTCCATTCATTGCAGTCACCTGGTTTGAAACTGAAGCGTTATGTAGCTGAGGATGCCAGTAATCAAATTAAGAATCTCAGTCATAGAAAATACAAGGCAAGTGGGTCATGTGACCATTGGTGCCTTGCAAGTGTCCACCCTTAGACCTTATGTACTTTTTCAAGGAGCGATATGGCAGTCATGGTAGGAGGGGGGAATTTATGAATACCCATTCAATTGCCAGACATAACTTAAGTCTGACTATTTACAAGTACTAACACAATGGTCATGAAACATCCACCCCACTTTAACAATGATGTGCCAAGATCCAATGCACAGGAGATTTGAACCCACTGTTTTTAGCACCTGTAACCTGAAAGGAAATGCTACCGAAAGGATCTTAATAAATGTTTGGAGGTCAGTATTAGACCCCTTATTTTTGTAATTAACTCAAATGAATGAGGCTATTTACAATCCGATAGTGCCTAATTCATGGAGAGAAGTGAGTTTTGTCCCAGTTATCCTAAAGGAAAAATGGCTCCTGGGGTTACTTATAGCAGTATGGAGAGAAAGGTATACTAGTACCAGGCGGTACAGAGGTATCAAACTCCTGTTACTGTGTATGAAAGTTCTGGAGAGGGTGATTAATAAATGAATACACAGAGTAGTAGAAAAGTAAGCTGGAAAGTCAGCAGTTTGGATTCGGATCAGGATGCAGCACAACTGACCCAATGTTTGCAATGAGACAGATACTTGAGAAGAAGCTTGAAATGAAGAAGGAGTCCAACTGGTCATTTCTAGATTTGGAGAAAGCATAGGACAAGGTGTCCAAAAAAGCTTATTTGGGCAGTGCTGCCATAGTCTGAAGTCCCAGAATCATTGGTAGAATTAGTGTCATCTATATACAAGGACCCAGTGACTCAGTTACAGTGTTCGGTCTCTGGGAGTGGGTGTAAAACAGGACTCAGCCCTGAGTCTACTGCTGTTCACACTGGAGGACTACATTAGCAAACTGGTCAGAGAGGATAGATCAACAAAGTTGCTGTATGCAGGTGATGTGGCATTGTGGGCAGACTCTGAGAAAGAACTTCAACAAAGGATAGGAGAATGTAATGCAAAACTGAATGCAAATGGGTTGAAACTTAGTACAGATAAGACAGTTGTAATGGCAGCATATGGGGTGGGGGTCAGAATGGGTTTCCAATGCCCTTTATAAACATACTTTAACACACAAAACTGCTAAATTCACCTTTACTATAACAGACCAAATTCATATGAACAAGTCATGTAAAGCTTCAAGGCACAATTTATTAAATCAAAGAGAATCTGCTTGGATTATTAGGCTAGATGCTTTATTTAAATCAGGCTTGAATGAGTTAAGTTAGTCTGGTTTAGATTAATTGATGGATTACTTTAACTCAGTGAGATATATAAGCAGCAGCAAGGGTTTGCCCCATTGAATACATTTTTGTTGCACTGAAGAAGGCTATAACTGTTTAGCCAAAACCGGTTTGCTTTATTGTATTTATGGGTTTTGCTACATTAAATTACTAAATATTTTTACCTTTCCCATGTGCTCAACATTTCTTTCTTGCCATGTAGATGATGCTTTGGTAGAGCTGCATTATACAACTCATCTATCCAGATTTGTGCAGAATGTTGAGATTTTTGCCTCATTTTTGGTCTTTTCCACATAAAATTTGTGGTTTTCTGGCTGAGGAATGAAGTCACTAAATATTGAC
The DNA here is from genome assembly GCF_019279795.1 of Protopterus annectens. NCBI lineage: Eukaryota > Metazoa > Chordata > Ceratodontiformes > Protopteridae > Protopterus > Protopterus annectens. Next base: position 355,265,318 of record NC_056739.1, read on the forward strand.
ATGCATTTAAGTTTCAGACTTCATATTCTTCAAAAAAATGCATGCTAACACAAATACTGTTATTCTAGCAGCTTTCTATGTTTATAAGAGCAATATTTCATATCTATGATAATTTTGGTGCCTTTGTCCCCCTATTAGTTTAGGCTTTCTCCAGATGTCTTTAAGTAAAGGTTGAGAAGTATGAGCTACATAGAGTTTGAGCTCAAGGGGTAGAGTTTGTATTCAGGATGATTATATGAGGTGTCTAAAATACTTAATGAGCCATTCATATTGCAATCTTATCTTTAAATATGTGAATTTTGAAGGCTTAAGACTCCTGACAAAGTAGCATTAGTGATGGAAGAGACCCAGTTTTGCTGTTTGTATTTCACTATCACTAGATGTAAATTTGCATTAAAAGATTAATCTCTAACTGCAAGGTTTGCACTTTTCATACCACCTGTGGTAATGTTGTACTGCTAATGTAGCCGCATAAGTCTGAAGCAAAACTACTGCGGATAAAAGCTGTATTAGTACAAAGTTTCATTCAGTTAACAAGTATGGCATATACAGTGGAATAGAGAAATATTTACTCCTCCTAAGTCTGTAAGATTGAATTATTTTGTTGTGATGAACTGCAATATTGTGATTGGTTTGAACTAATATTGTGATGAATGCCTTTTTCTCCGGTATGTAGTTAAGGCAACTACAACAGGTTTGCTTTTTCCTAGGATATCACTGTACCTCAAGTGTATTGTGAAGGATGGAGTGAAACCAAGTACCTTGTGTATCTGGAAGGTAAATATATATCATGATAGAACGCATTCAACTATTCGAATACAACTAGTCCTGAAAGCATAATTTGTGATTCCATAGTTGCTTGATTGTGGTATATTGAATGTTTTTTTTTCCAGTATACATTTGTTATGCTATTGAATTTTTTCCCCATGCTCTACTGAAATGTTTCTTTTTACTTCATGATCGCATGATCACATGACGCTACACAAATTGCAAGATATTTTTAATATGCTTCTCATTGCTACTCCTTTTGCAAGCTCGAATTCATTCTGCGCACTTCATCCTCTGTTATTGGTCCAACTTTTCCTCCTTGTTCTCTACCTCTCCTTCTTCTTCTTCTTTCTGCCTATCCTAAAATGTTTCCTCACAATTTAGATTTTTTTTTTCTGGCGTTTTCTCCTGGGGCCTCTGCTGAAAATGGATAGCTTTGTGCCCAGTCAGACTATCACAGTAAGCAAATGCAAAAAATAAACAAAAGCAATAAATAATAGACGACAGATTTATTACAGTGTAAAACTAGACTAAAAAAATAAAAATGTATGTGCAAACTGCTCTATTTATAGTTTACTGTACTGCATATTAGCAACTTAATTCCATATTCATAAAATAGAACAGGGTTACACAAATAAACTCCCTCATTTTATTAAACCCATCACATAATACTACAATTTAAAGCTGATTAAAAGTCTGTTACCACTGATAAAGATTCACTCTTTGATTAAAAAAATGTAACAAGAACTACATTTGTTTGCTGCTGACATATCAATAAATACAAATCATAGATGTATTCATGTATTAAATAATGATAGCTAATAAGGGTTGTTCTCTTGTCCTTATGGATACAATGTTGCTTAATAAAAAGATGTTGGAAGTTACTTCTGATGATGCAATTTACAAAAGAATAAATAAAATAAAAATAAAATAAAATTTATGTTACTTTAGCACACAAACGAATAATGTGTTGTTCGAAGAAATGCTAGATAATTGTTGTATTTCCTTTGCTGATTTTGATACAGTATTTAATCAAGAAATACTTGATTTGTCTAGAAAAGAAAGGACTGCAGATTTGCACTAATTACTGAAGGTATTAATTACAGTCTAATTTACCAAAACAGTGAAAAAAATTACCAGTATTTTTGAAGAGGGATGCGTGTGTGTTCTGCAGTTGATTCTAATGTGGTGACAAAAAAGTTTTTCTCAGAACTGGAATACTATTATGAATAGTTGTTAAAGGTGGTTGTCTGTTAACATAAATTTTTGTATAAAAGAGCTAGGATCCAAAGACGTTAACGTTAATCACATGGGAAGAGAAAGATAAGGATACTTGGATACTTCGTTCAATGAATCAGCCCTCAAATAATGCACTTCTGGGTGCTGCTGATTATAGATTTTCATGTGCTTCTAAGAGCAGAATGCATATATGAATGTTTAAGGTCTAAAAAATAAATAAGGTATCTTGTTATCTTTAGGCATTCAGAATAGAAAGCAAAGTAAATTGACCTAGTTATTTACCATCATTTCTTTTTTATTTCATCTAATTTTGGTTCTCTTCACTGCTGTGCATCATCTGCTACATTATGGGTTCTTTTTAACACACATGATATTTGACTGGCTTACCCAACTGTTAATGAGCTTCTTGTGGAAGATTTAGTGAGTGGGCATAGATGGTATCTGGGTGATTTGTTACACTGCTAATCTGACAGTGTTTTGGCCAGACATCTGTTGGCATGGTGCCACACTTTTTTCAGTAGGATTAGACTCCCCATTTTTCCTTAGGGACTTTTGTCTGGTGCAGATTATACCAGTCCTCCCAGGATAGGTGACCTGATAAACTTCTGTTATGACCATGTCCTACAGCTGACTCCTCAGGGACCAAGTCTGCTAACTGAACCTGGGATGTGACAGTCACAGCTCTGTGTCTCTGCACCACTGTGGTAATCTTCTTTTAATACTAATGTCTTTCGGCTTTTCCTGGTTAGGGGTCACCACAGCGGAACTCCAGTCCGCTACAAATGCCAAAGTATCAGAGTGTAGCCTGTACATAGCATTTACCTATAAATTCATTAAAAGAAAAAAAGGACATGTGAGGCAGAGTGAAAGTGGATAGATTTAATCCCAGATTCCATATTCAAAAACAATTTTCACTCTATTAACCTAAGTAAGCTCGGGGCAAGATATTGCAGAAGATGTCAGTCATTCTGTGAATATTTGTGAGCTCAGATTAATGTCTTGCCTTAAGCATAAATTGATTAATAATCTAAAGGTTAGTTGATGGACTTACTTAATAATAACAATAAGGAACTGCACTTGATATAACAAATCCTATAAGAAATTAAAGTACATTCTGAGATTGTGTGGAGATCACACTGGGTAGTAAGGTTCTACTTTGACATGTAGGTACAACTCTTACTGACATACAACCAGTGACTGAATGGAATGCAGCATAAATCAAATGATACAATGATGACATAAAGTATGATCTGCTTAGTCAAGTCTTGTTTTGTACAGAGAGGATGCCTTGCTGCAGCCCCTTATAAAAGGGAATTATGCTCCAGCACACTGCTAGAATTATATGGAAACTTTTAGGTCATACAGCTTTGGGAAAAGATGGACTCCTTTCTGAAGCTGATGCAGCTCTTATAACACCAGTAAAGAGTCACTTTGGAGATAGATCCATTACCAGGTTATTGAGACACTGATGTCTTCCTGCAATGCTCGTTTCTGTGCCTAGTTAACTTTGGAAATATTTGAGAACTGCAGATCTGGCTGACTTGTTAGAGGATCTCCATTTATTAGCTGATTGCAAGGCTGATGGGAATGTTTGCAGGTATTTTTAAGCAGAATCATTGTTATCCTTTGTTATTGCATGGGTGAGTAGCCTTAGGCAAAACCATGAGAGCAGCATTTATGTTTGTCAGACTTAACTTCTCAGATGACTCATACACAGAGCACAATTTATCTATCATAATTAGTTTGCATTGTGGAGGTGAACACATTACACCCCTGCAGGATTATGGGTAGAAGCAGAGTAAAGAACTGAATAGTGTGATTGTCATCCTTTCTAAACCATGTGCTTCATTCTCTATAATTACATCTCTCTCCAATATCTTGTCAGGATTCCAATCAATTAAGTGGATGTAATTCCTATTTGTCTGAATGCTTGTCTGTTTGTCTCTCTTTAAACACTCTTACCCTCTCCAAATCGCCTACTGCCACCAAATAAGCACTGGTTGTTTGCTTCCTTTCACCATAGTTGTTTTTTTTCTTCACTCCTTCCAGCAAATTTGAGAACCTGTCCTTTCCTGTATCTGTCTCTGTATGGCCACAACGACCTGACTGTGTTCTCCATTTGCAGTTCCACTTAAATATTCGTCTCGCTTGCTCCATGTTCTGTCCCTCTGTGTTCATGGAATTCTGTGTGTGTGTGTGTGTGTGTGTGTGTGTGTGTGTGTGTGTGTGTGTGTGTGTGTGTGTGTGTGTGTGTGTGTGTGTGTGTGTGCGTGTGTGCGTGTGTGAGTGAGTGTGTGTGTGTGTGCTTGTCTCCCATCTTCTGTATCATTTGTCCTTGTTAGTGCTAGAACACCTGACCTAGCTTGTGGGATTGATGGTGTGGAGGGAGATGTATATAGTTTTTTACAGCAACCTTCTGCACTGATATGATATGCTTATTGCATAGCCTGGGTGGATTTTCTGCTGTTTGCGGGCATGCAGGCAAGCACTACTAGAATCAGACAGTGGTACAATGCAATAATGCAAAATGTTAAGTGGATGAATAGTTACTAAGTATTCAGCTATTAGAATACAGAGGTAGATGATATAGTATATTTTATAATGAGTGGTACAAATATGTGTATGGATTAGGCCAGAAGGACCAGCAGGGAAAGCGAGAAGTGGGTTAGGATGTGTTAAGATTCATTCACAAGTCAGTAATTATGTACTGTGTGGGGCAGACATTGGATATGAGACTGGGTGCTTACAGGGAAATGTTAGCATGCCATGGTCTGGTAGAAATCATTTCAGGCAGTAGAGTAGACACCTGTTATGGGGGGCATCATTTGTGGGAAAAGGAGCTTGGAGTGATATGTAGGCACATGTACTACCATGAATGGTGATAAGGCTGAGTGAGGGGAGAGCATGTTCTGCATAGATTATGCAAGACTGTGAGTGAAGGTGTAGGAAGGGTTGCCCCGTTGGTAGTATTGTTGGTGTGCTTCTAAGGGTTGCATCTCTGACTTGAATGCACTCATAAAAGGAGGCGCACCAAGCTACAGTAATGCATGCCTCCAACGTAGATGCTACCATACCACCTGTAAAGTGTGGAAGTTCAGTACAATGTACATCCTGCCATATGCTGCTGCTGTCACTGCTCTTATAACTTTAATAATCATGTGGAATTTTCCTGATACCATTCTTGCCATACAGTAGATGACACTACTATATGTAAACCGTCCAGTGAGGCTGCTTCGATTTTTCGGGCAGGTGTAATGACACAATATCACATTTTGTTGTTTACATAACAAGTATTGATTACTGACAGCAAACCAATATTTCAGTCTGGACAACACACTACAGAAATAGATGCATACCACGAGAGCGCAGCAATCGAACAGAACAGTATAGCTCTTCTCGCGCTTATTACGGTGAAATAAAATAGATCATATTTTCAGTATGTTGAAGCATGAGAAAAGAACACAGAAACTGGAGCCAGATTTAGTTCTCATTTATCTGACATTGAGAACCACTGATCATCAACTTTTGTGTTTAGTCTGAGATGAAATTTGCACTACAGAAGGCAAAATTATACACCTTTAATTAAAAAAAATGTTGAAATCAATCATGTTCCAGTTCAGAGTTTGCATAGAGGATGTTATGGATATAAAGTGTTTGCCAATTACTATAACCAGTGATGTCTGTGTGGAAATTGTATTATGAGATGTAACATTGTCATAGAAACCCTTGAGACTTGCTGATTTGGTGCATACATATATCCTAGCATTCTTTGCATCAAAACACATTCTCAGCCTTTATTATTCGCTTAAAACTGGTGAAGAACTGCAAGCACTCTTCCTTATTTACTCTGCTTTGTTGATGCCAGCACATTTGAAAGTAGAGCTACAGTTTAGGATATATAAATACATTGTGTGGTAGATATGTGCAGGAACACCATTCCACATATGCAACAAACAGGATGTGATCTCATATTCTGTGTGCATCATTCTTTATTTAGTGTATTCTCTTTCATGCTCAATAATAAACACAGAACACAATGAGTTTATTCAGAGATCAGTAAGTGACTCAAAGGACTAATGAAGGCACTTGAAAAGTGGTAAAGGAAGATAAAAATATTGTTTGCTATACCACTGACATGTTATTAATCAAACCCGACTAGTCTTGTCTTTCGGCTTTTCCTGGTTAGGGGTCGCCACAGCGTAACTCTGCTCTGCTAATGATTGGCAGTGGATTTTTACAGTGCCGAGGTGCCAGCCTGACACCCAACCTTCAAAGAAGGCACACCCATTGACGCACACACCTACCTGCATGTCTTTAAACGTCACTCGGCAGCGGGGAGAACATGCAGACTCCACACAGAAGATGCTCCAGTTTTATAATTTCATTTAAAATATGGCAATCTATCATCTCAGTTAAAATACTTCAATTTACTGTTTCTTATGTTTACATTACTGTTTGGAGATTGCAGTCTGTAGTACTATGATTAAAGTGTTATTTTTTATGTTAAATTGTTTATGCTTTGTGCACAGTGATTGATTAACACTATCTGTCGTGGATTATCAATTATTAAATGTGCCTTATTAGTTCTTTCCCTTAATTCTTTTCTTCATATTAGAGTTTATTTCTAGAACATTTTATGTCTGTGTATCTCTTCTTCCTGCAGAGAAAAAAATCAAAAATATTCTAAGATGAGATTTGACAACAGAACAGCTAAGAAAAACATATATGGTGGTTAATGCTCTGTACTGCTACACATAAATGTTTGCAATAATTGTTCTTTTCCTGCTATAAAACCTGGCAGTTGAGCGGCACTGCCGAAGAGTTCATGTGCAGCTTATACAGCACTTCTGAGAGGATGATGCTCTAGATACAACAGTTCACTTCTGAGAAGTCAGGGATCAACGGCATGGTTGCTAGTTTCCTCCCTAGAAGTTAACAGTAATTAAGTAATCCTCAGGAAGTTGTAGACAGCTGGTAGCTTATGCTCATCTCTTCAGTATGTGGTGTGATTGCTGCACATTTATTTAAAATCCTCTTTGGCATAAATAAATCCCTTTTTAAAATAAGTTACTTTTAATCTCTCATTTTACCCACTCTGATGCAGGCTTTCACTGCTTTGGCAAGTCATATATATACTTCAGAAACATGCAAGGAAAGAGGATTATAAATAATTATGTCCTGCCTAAAATTTATATTTCAGCTTTGATACCATATCCATACAAATGACAGATGTGTGTTTTTTGTTCTGAGAAATTTTAAGTCAGAATTCAATGCATTATTTCAAAACACTTCTAGGAGGCTTTCTGTGGAGCTTTTCTAAGGTTATAATAGCTGACTTATTCACCACCAAGCATTCTTTGCCTGTTAGCATTCCCTAAGTAAAGCTTACTTGTCTTGTATTATTAAAGTGAACATAAAGATTTTACCAAGTACATTTGTCCTTTTTAATTGCATTCCTTAGGATGCAAAGCATGGCTCATGTCTGAATTATTCATGCTAAGGAAATGCTTGCTGTTGGGCAGAAGATTTTATCTGCATACCTTTTACAGAATGTTCTGCTAATACATATTTGCCAAGCCCACAAGGCAGAAAACAGAAACGGCAAAACAGAGGATGTTGTGCATTACTTCTGATTGCAACTGACTCCGAACACACACAGTACAGCATGTAGTGACAACGTTGTGTTGGACATCACTAGTGCTAACTGCATGATTTCTAGCAGTGTGCTCCTGGCAATACTTCTCCTGTTCTGTAGGACACTGGCTGAACAGTTATTTCTTTGTTTTCTACCTTCAGCATAGACCTGAAATAATTGAGTAAATAAGGCAGGAAAGCTATCCTAGGCAGGAAAGCCTTGGAAAATTAGACATGCACTGCATCTCAAAACCATTGCAAGTCAGACAATTTACTTGCCATTAGGAAGGTGAATGAAACTTAAACAAAGATCAGTGACGGCAATAATCTTGTATATCTAACACACACACACACACACACACACACATATATATATATATATATATATATATATATATATATAAAACTCATATGAATGAATCTGACATTACTGAAATTAATTTAACAAAACTGCAAAAAACTGAAACGTTAAAAACATGAATCTCATATCAGCAAAAATAAGCTACTTACGTGTAAGATAGTGTGATCTTGGAATTGGTATATTTAATTTGTGGGGGTGTGGGGGGTGCAGGGGAGCTTGCCCTCCTGCTAAAATGAAGATGAAGGAAGTCTGCCAGAAGGTTTTTACTTTGTTTTTTGTAAGAAGATAGCCAGGTGGATCGGTTGGAGACGTCTGGTGAGCAGTTTTCGTTTATGTGAAATTTGGGTTTTCAAAGTTTTGTTCAGATTCATTTGGATTTGTTCATATGGGGTTTTGCTCATATGAAGTAGACCCACATGTATAAGTATATATATATATATATATATATATATATATATATATAGTTTGCTTCACCACTGTATCACAAAATTGAATTAAGAACATGCAACATGATACACTGGAGAGTCACACTACTGAACACTGAAAACATCTAACAAAGTAAAGATCACAAATGAAAACTATTCCCTTTTACTATTTTAGTCTGAAACTCTCCATAATGTTAGTCTCTAATTTTTCTGATTAGTAGTAGTGGTGTTGTGGAATATATATATATTTTTTTGGTGGGTGTCACCTACAAGTCCAATGCTTTAACACCTTAAAACTTCTTGATGATTGGTCTGGCTCTAGACATCCTAACCAATGAAACTTCCTATTTCTGGAACAGATGTGATTATATTTAGAAAAGCTTTTCCTTTTCCTATAACAGTGGACCTTTCCAAATGAAGAACATTTTGATTGACAACTGGAAAATTGTGTTGGAGAATTTTGACTTAGCTAAATGTCTAGGTCCATGTCTGTTGTTCACTTACAAAAGGATTAACAATGTCAGGTCAATGTTAGAATGAGGAAATATCGAACACTCGCCAAGAGATTCTAGAGTTGGTACTTTCAAATGTGCCAAGTGTAAACAGTGCTGTTTTATCAATACTGTATCAAATATCCATATTAATGCACATAATGTCACTATCAGTTCTAAATTGAGATTTGACTATCTATCTAAATGTGTAGTGTACCTTGCTACATGTGAAACATGCTTATGATCCTATGTTGGTAAAACAATTAGAAAGTTAAGTCATAGGATCTGTGAGCACAATTTAGCCATTAGGCACAAAGACACGAACAACGCATTAGTGATACATGCTATAAGCTGTGCTTCTTTTAAAAAAATTATTTTTTTTTGTATTAGATGCCATCAATGCTTTTGAGTTTATAGGGGATTTCAAAGTGTGGCTTGAATGCGTGAGTCAGTCTGGCAGATTAGACTGAATGCAGACAGACACCCAGGTCTTAATGATAGTATAAACATTAAGTGTTTTTTTATCAGCACAGACATTTTAAGTAATAAGACATTAGGGTAGTATTACAGTCTGTTTTACTTCCTGATTTTAAATGGTTTATCTGGATTGGTAGAAAATCTTAGTTATTTCATTGGATAATGACTGACAAATCATGTGAGTCATGTGCTTTTAAAGGGTCTATATTAGAGTGTTGAAATGGCACTACAGCAAATGCCGTTTTTGACAACACATAAACAGAGAAATCTGAAAACAGCAAATGCTCAGGTCAACGATTTTTTTTCCTAGGGGAAAAAAATCGCTTGGTCTATGCTGACATTGCCCTTTACCCCACCGCAGTGCAATCTCAGAGTTAGTATATTTAGTTAGGGGGGTATGGGGGGGCACTTTGCAATGTTTTAACTAGTGAATTGTGTATTGTTGGTCAACCAATTTTTTTCCCTAGGGAAAAAATTGGTGACTTGGGGTTTCGCTGTTTTGAGATTTATCTGTTTATTCACTGTAATGCCATTTCGCAATCTAATATATACCCGCTTTTAAATAGGATTTATTATTTCACTTGACTGATTCTGAGGAAGTTCTGATTGTTACTAGATTAAAGGACAAAAGCGCTTGCTTACTTAGTTTCATAGTTTCATAGTATAGTACTAGGCTATCTGCCCTAGGGCATTTATAAGCCCAGCCAAAGTGTATGTGGCTTTCGCCACCCCATGTAATGATACAAAAGTGTACAATTTAAATTAAATTTAGTTTACTGTGACTCTATCTAGCAATGACACTGAGATGACCCCCGGGGTAAACCTACGATCACCCATCCATTCGTCCAGATTTCTCTTGAAGAGTGTCAGTGAGGGGCTCTGCCTAACATGGACAGGTATCCTGTTCCAGCGTGCTGGAAGCCTCTGGGTTATGAATCTGTCCCTCCAGCATGTCCTATTCATATTTGTGCTGAGATTTAGATCTTTAGCTCTTGTGGCTCTGATGGATTTGGATTTTTTGAGGTGGAGCATGTCCATTAATTCTGAATTGGACATGGCCTTGTACGTAAGGCACAGATCACCTCTGAGCAGGCGGTATGCTACTGAATAGAGCTGGAGCTTTTTCAGTCTGGCAGCATATGACATATGCTGGAGACCCTTGATCCTCTTGGTAAGGTACTTTTGGGGTCTCTCCAGCTGCTGCAGGTGCCAGGTGAGGTACATACCAAATGGGGCATTGTACTCAATCATAGGCCTGATAAGGAAGGAATATAAGGGTACAATGACATCCTTTGATCTGGATGTGAATCCCTTCATGATAAGGTGGGCAAGGTAGAAGGTCTTTCTAACCACTTTGGCGATGTGGGTGTCAAATGAGAGGTCACTGTCAACTTGGGTCCCCAGGTCTCTGATTACTTTTTCCGTACTTAATGGATTACCACCTATGTGGTAATTTGTGGGTACTTTGTTTTTTCCAAAGGGGATGACTATACATTTTTTGGCATTTAGTTTAAGGCCATGACTCTGGCACCAGTCGTCTGTTTCTGTGAGGCCCTTCTGGAGGATGCATGTGTCAGCTGGTGTGTCGACTATGGCGCCTAGTTTGCAGTCGTCTGCGAACTTTGTCAGCCACAACCCCCCTATGTTTGCCTGCACATCTGAGAAATAAATGCCGAACAACAGGGGTCCCAAGACAGAGCCCTGTGGGACTCCACTTGTGACTGGCTTAGAGTCTGACATAGCTCCAGCTATTCTGACTTTGTGGGTTCTGTCCTTTAGCCAGTTTGCATCCCATCTTGTGACAAACGGGTTTACATTTAAGCTGTTGAGCTTGTCAATGATGCCTGAGTGGGGTATTATGTCGAAGGCTTTTGCCAGATCCAGGTAGGCTGTATGAACTGCTTTGCCTTCATCGATGGCTCTAGTGACTGTTTCAAAAAAGTCCACCAAGTTTAAAAGACAGGATCTGCCTTTTACAAAGCCAGACTGGGTAGGGTCCCCGATGTCTTTGTTTATGAGTTCCATAATGATCCTTTCCATAGCTTTGCAGACCAGGCTGGTCAAGCTTATGGGGCGGTAGTTTCCAGGGTCTGTAGAGGTGCCACCTTTGTGGAGTGGGACCACTGTAGCTATATGCCAGTGTTCAGGGACATATCCTGTAGCAAGGCTAAGATTAAACAGCATTCTTATGTGCGGGTTTAGCTCCTCTAGGAGTTCACTTAGCATGCAACCCAGGACACCGTCAGGTCCCATGGATGCTGTATTTTTAGCTTTGCTGAGGGCAGCTCTCACCTGGACATCTGAGATTTCAGGGTGGTTGCATTCAGCTGAGATATTTATTTCGTCTTTTGGGGGAGAGGGAGGGGAGAAATTTGCACTGAACCTGTCTGCCAGTATGTTGGCAATATCTGTGGGTTCAGTGTGTTTTTTGCCATTATGAACTAACTCTGTGTATATCTGAGGATTTCCGCCCAGGTTTCTAACATAACTGAAGAAGGCCTTGTGATTATCTTTAGTGTCCTTAGCGATTTTTCTCTCGAAGTTGGCCTTTGATGATTTTATTAGCGAACGTAGTTTTTTGCTAGTGCTGATCAGGGATGCCTTTCCTTTATGGGATTTTGCTCTGTCTTGCAGTAGCTTCCTTCTCTTGTTATAAAGTTTGTTTATGGCTGGGGTCCACCAGATAGGATGCCTGCCTTTGGTAGAAAGGGTCTTGGTTTTATTTGGGATTGCATGATCCATGCATTCTTAGAGATGCCCGTAGAAAGCATTTGTGAAGGATTCAGCAGTGTGGGATGTGGTTTACACTGGCCCAGGGGGCTTGAAGGATACCATTTCAGTCCTAAGGAGTGTAGTCGGCTTTTGAGAAGTTTCTCACTGTGGTCTTTTGTGCTGGGGGTGGAGGTGGGATAAGAATATCTAGGGTTATTAGTTTATGGTCTGATCTCACTAGTGAGGGGTATACTTCCGGTGTTGAGCATTTTGTCCCCATGTTTGTGATGATCAGGTCAAGTATATTATTTCCCCTTGTGGGGGAGGTGACTAGTTGTTCCATCGCATTTGAGTTGATGAATTCCAGGAACCTTTGGGCTAGGGTGTTGGGGCTTGAGTAATGCACCCAGTCTATGTTTGGGTAGTTGAAGTCTCCCAATATGATGGTATTTGGTGAGACATTTATATCCTCCAGTGTCTTCAGGAAGGCTGGAGTTCCTGAGATTGTGAGGGTGGTCTGTAGCATGCTACAAGTTCTATAGCAGTTTTGCCTGCGGTTAGTTGCACATGGGTGGTCTCTGATGCTTCATGCATTGCCACTAACCTGCAGGTGTGGGTGTCTTTAATGAATATGGACACTCCCCCTCCTTTTGTGGTTCGGCCCAGGTTTTGGGGCCGAAATGCATGATACGAGGTATAACCTGGTAGGGCTGGGGTGCTCTCAGGAGCCTTGAACCAGGTTTCAGTTACTGCACAGACAGTGTGTCTGACTATAGAGTCACCTTTTACTAGTGTATCAGGCATGGTGTTTCACCTTAATGGCTGTAATTGTTTGGCACACTGACTTTGTGTACTATGTGTTGCATGTGCAGAGTTTTGAGGTGGTGTTTTCTTGGATGTCTGCTTTGGGAGCCTTTGTTGTTTCGGTAAGTTTTTTATTAGATCCTCCGAGTATGTCTTTGTGTTATTATGTGTTTGGTTTGCAGTTGTGGTTGGTTTTTGTGAGACTGGGTTTGTTGTGTGTGTGGTTACCTTCTCCTCCTGTCTGGTCTTGCTAGTCCTGTGTTGAGAGAGTTCAGCCTCCAGTTTGGCTATATAGTTGCATCTCTCACATGTGTTTGTGTTTGTTGGGAGGAGGAGAGGGTTGTCTGTGTACATGAGACAATTGTAACATTGTCTCAGGATTCCCAGATTAACCAGCTGAACTGGAGAGGACATCAGTAATATACCACTGGACATGCCAGAATAGTATAAGGGGGTGATGTGTAACTGGGTCAGAGAGAGGACTTTGAAGGGAAGTGGGTATTAGCACGGGTTGTAGGTGGATGTAGTGCTTAAGTTAGTTTAAGGGTGCTTCACTTAAAAGAAAGGTTTTAGGAACAAGTGCTAGGCTTATGATAAAGCGAATAGACTGATTTTGTTGAAAGTAGAGCTTTCTTAAGGGAAAAATTGAAGTGCAGACTTGGCGGAGCCAGGAATGGTTTAAGCCTGTTTAACTGGCGTTGCGCTATGCGCACAATCGCTCAAAGGCACGCAAACGCAGATTTTAAACAGGCAACTTCAAAAGAGCTGGAAATGGTCCAAAACGATCAATTACTACAAGCTTTTGTGCTGAGGTCACTCCTTCAGGGACAGATAGGCTGCTCAAGGCTCCCCACTCCCACTGGTGAGCAAAGAAACTTCCTTCTATCCAAGTAAGGTAATGGACAACACAGGAACTACACCACAGTCCAGAATACAGCAAAGCCTGTATACTGGTCTAAACTAGTTGAGAAAGGTGGGAAAACAAGGATTTTTTTTTGTTTTTTTTTTTGTTTTTTAGGTTAGAAAGTACACAGAAATGCAGGCAAAACAGTAATAAATCACTTACACAGGCTAGCTCACTTTAGTGGGTAGCCTCAACAGTTAAATTTAACAACAAACTTTCGACCAAATGTAACTTTAAGTGCAGATAATGTACAATGCAAAAAACAGGTAATAAAGCAGTTTAAACTTGTTCAAAGTAAGAAAAGGAAGGTCTCTCAGGTAAAAACAGCAAAAAAATACTTAGATCAGGAAAGTAGTCGCTTTTCTCAGTTCTCTGCTGCTAGCACCACTCTGCAGGACCACAAGGAGCTGTTTCTGAGTAGTATAGCCAGAAAAAAATGCTCAGGGGTGGATTTTAAACAGGGAACTTCAAAATAGCTGGAAATGGTCCAAAACAACCAATTACTACAAGCTCTTGTGCTGAGGTCACTCCTTCAGGGACAGATAGGATGCTCAAGGCTCCACACTACCACTGGTGAGTAAAGAAACTTCCTTCTATCCAAGTAAGGCTTACTGAGTCTGGTCTCCTGGCTTACCATTCATAGAACATGTTTTTGGTTATTAGTTTTCATGGTTCTACGTTGTTTTTCTTGTTCTACTCAATTACTTTTACAAATGAGAAACAGTAGAAGAAAATGTGCTAGCAAACAGACACACTCATAATATGCATATAATATACACTGTAAACCTAGATTCAACACCAACCACATCATCAAGTATGTAGATGACACTACAGTCATGGGCCTTATCAGTAAAGGAGATGAAAAAGACTACAGGGAGGAAGTGAGTGCACTGGTGGACTGGTGTGCCAAGGACAACCTCGACCTTAATGTTAACAAAACAAAGGAGATCATAATGGACTTCAGGAAAACACAACCAGCTCATTCTCCTCTCATGATTAATGGTGAGATGGTGGGAAGAGTAAAGAGCCCCAAATTCCTGGGGGTTCACATTGTGGCAGATCTATCTTGGTCAATAAACACCAGTCATATAGGAAAGAAGCCTCACCAATGTCTGCATTTCCTGAGGAGACTTTAGAAAGTGATTCTACCACCCCTAACCTCTCATTTTTCTATAGGGGTACCACAGAAAGCATCCTAATGTATAACTTTTCAGTGTGGTATAGGAGTTGTTCAGTTTCAGACCTAAGAGCCCTACAAAGGATAGTGAAAGTGGCAGGGAAGATAACAGGCTTCAAATGTCCAGCGCTACAGGAGTTAAGTAGCACGATGTCACAACAGAGCTACAAAAATAATCAAGGATCCTACACACCCTGCTTACGAACTGTTCATATGCCTGTTGTCCAGCAGACGATATCAGAGCATGCACTGTAAAACGTCAAGATTCAGAAACAGCTTCTTCCATCAGGTGGTGAGACTTTTGAACTCTGGCAATAATCTCAGGAAAGGCGGACACTGACAAGATATGGGACAGCCAACTCTTTTGGTGCAAATAAATGAGAGACAGTTCAGATTCTAAACATAAACAATATAGAGATGGCAATGAATGTGAAATATTATAGTACCTAGATCCTCTTATTCATGTGAGAATCACACAGAGAAATCGGAACTTCTGCAATAAGGAATCATTCGGCTGCTGAAAATTATAGACAAAGTAAACTGTGATAACATGTAGTAGAATAACCTGTCTAATGTGAAATAATAAATATATGTCCGATGTTTGTGTTATTGTATGTATGTATATGTAATGTGAAATTATAAATATGTGTCCATTGTATGTGTTATTGTATGTATGTATATGTAATGTGAAATGATGAATATGTGTCCATTGTATGTGCTATTGTATGTCTGTATATGTAATGTGAAATGAAGAATGTATATCCGTTGTATGTGTTATTGTATATATGTATATGTCTTCTCAAATTGAGCCCGATGCATGCAATTTCATTTAGACTGCACTTGTGTAGGTTAAATGACAATAAAGTTTACTTTGACTTTGACTTGGATACACATTCTACATATATAGCTCAAAAGACAGTTGGATAAATAGATAAATGTATCTGGTTGTTTTGTCCCTGATTAAGAATAATGTGATCTAAGCCATTTGGTTAACTTCTATAGTTGGAATGAATGGCAATAACACAATTTATTTCTGAGGTTAGGTGGACTCAGTGTTTGTTTGCTTGTTTGTTTATTTAGTCATTAGCTAGGATAGTGCACTGATCAAAAAGGATAGATATCAGGTACTGCCCAGGTGCAAGACATAAAATAAAGAGGTTCAGTAAGCAAGACCAATAACACTATTATGTGCAGTGGATAGAACAGAACAGAACAGAAAAAATTGTACAGTTATACAAAATTAAAATGCAGATTATATCAGATTTGCAAGTGAAGTGTTTAGTTTAGTAACCCAGTTTAAAAAAAACACAAAAAATCATACACATGGATGTACCAGAGCTATACTTTCACTTTGGGTTTGTGTTGCTGACAACCCAAGTCACATTACTAACAGTCTAGACTTTTTGAACATTTAAAGTTACTAATTTACATATATTGAATGTGACCTTTTAGGCAGAAAACAATTACTTAACATTCTTAGATTAAAAATAGTGCAAGTTTTTTTCTATATGTGCAGTATATAAAATATTATGACACAATGCTCAGCAGAGTTATAGTCAGCCTAAAACATTGCTAGTAATTCAGGAATGAGTTTAAGTGACTGTCTAGTTAAAACTATTGCATTGAGCTGTTGTGGAAATAAGATATGTACATTTGGATCAAAAGTCTTTATTGTGATTGGTATTCCTCAGGGAAGATGAGTGATTTGCAAAACTTAAGAACCAGGATGTAAAAAGTGCAGTGACTGTAGTGCACTTTGTTTTGCAGATATCCAAGTACAGTACATATGCTTGTCTGATGGCTTAGTCATATTCATGGCAAATTTTAGCTCATCTCTCAGAACGCAAGGGGGTGGCTTCCAGTATTAGGAGCATGAATTAGAAGGACCACTGTAAAAGGTTTGTCCATTCTTTAACTGGAAGCCAATGTGCTTTTTTTAAGACTGTGCAGTGCTGTTCTGTGCAGATGGAATGAAAAATATTTTTTCAAATTCTGGATAGATGCCTGGAGGGATGCTTTATTCTTTGATGAAGAATTTAGTTGCCACTTCGTGAATGTCTTACTCAAAATGGCCATCAGTATCCATTTTCCAAACTATTGTCAGCCTTTTGCATTGAAGTATTTGATTTCCCAAGCCCAGATGATTGCTGCTTGATTTTGCCCTTACTTGGTTCAGTGTGATATTTGAAGAAAAGATACTAGTTTAGTCATGTCTAGAAATAATTGAAGAGTTTGGTGCTTTACAGATGGCAACCTGTAGGGTCTCCAATGCTGCGGTTAATGGGAATTAATCTGAGCTTTCTTTCTTTTCCTGTTGATAATGTAGTTTTCTAAAGATGAATGATGAAAAGAGATGCTGACTGTTATTAGCAGGGATCAAAGAGCTCTGTGAGGATGTCAGATGTGGAAGCTTAACACCTGATGTTAGGATTGTATGGGCAGGTGGAAGATTCCTCCAGTTAGAGTATTGACTGACTTTACTGACTTTTGATAGTGAATTGATTAGTTAAGCAGGGAGGTCTGACTGTCTTTATGAGCATATTTTTTTTGGCTAGCTCACAATAAAGGTGGTAATCTCTTTTTTCCCAGGAGTGAGATCATGCTCAAATAATGCTAGCACTGACCTGTAAACAACTCTCCAGTTTTACATTTGTTTTATTGCTGAATGAAGATGAAATGAAGCAGAAGTTCTAAAATGGCTAAGAATGGAAGTTAGAAGTTTGGTGCTCAAGAAAATGGGGTGGTGACTGGGTACCCCTGGGGAGTCTTGCAGTTCTGTTCTTTGAATCATAGTATTTAACAGCAGCATGGCCATATTAGGGTGCAGAACATGATTGTCAGTCATACTGTTGGCACAGGTTGGTGTGGGGTTTGGGATAATTATATGTGACTGGTGTCTGTGCGCTACAAGATTTTATAACACTGCTGTCTGTAATGTTAGTTCTGTATGCTGCATATTAAGACAGTAAGTTTCGGAATGTACAAATTAATTAAAGATGAGAATGCTACTGAAGGGATGAGAAATTAACTTTTCAGTATACACTCATATGTTGCTTATCCATCCATGTGCTTTAGTGCTTGGCATTTTATACATGCACTGCAAAGTAATTAAAAATATTAAGAAAGCTTGTGAGGTATATTACCTGACAACACCCCTGCCAAGTTTCTATTTAAAAAATAAATAAATTTGGTGTTATGAATGTACTGTTTTGCAGAAATATGTTACTGTACTAAGCCATGTTGCCTGCACGTGCATGTGAAGGGGGAGAGGCTCCCATCCCCTCATCCTCCTAACATGTAACTCTAGCCTGTCAGACCCACCCCCCCCACATCACCCCACATGTATGGCTCAGTCACACATTACAGCAAGAAATTATTTTTTATTTATTACTTTGTACAGTTGTATAATTTGTATGTGATTACATAGATAGTTGGTTCATTTTAAATTACAGTCATGGAAATAAAACTATTCAAATGTTTAACACAAAGTTAATGATTTGTAGATATGTTACAGTAACAGGGAAGGTAAGTGGGCAGTAGCCACGCTCACATGCATGGATCACCAACAATAAGTGATTGAAAATATACTGCTGCTTTAATAAATCAAATAGTTAAGTGAAATGAAAATAAATGAAATAGTACTAATGCAATGAAATAGTGGTTATACTGGATTTTCAGGTTGCTTCTTGAAGGAATTGATTTATACTGTTTTTTTTTCCCTGTTTTACTTTTACCTCTCTGCTTGCTGTCCATCAAGACTCCCTTAGATTAGACATTACCTGTGGGGGAAAATCCAAGCAGTGACTAAGTTATTTTATTTTTTGCACTCACTGATGTCTAGGCAATGAAAACCTTTTTCATTTATGGCCTAATCCCACTCCTGGTAAAAATATGAATATCTGTGTCACAGCAAAGGCTGCCAATGCCCTTCTGTTCATGTGTGCATGACAAGGACTGCCATCTTCATCCATGTTCTGCAGGATGGGAATCACCATTCAGCCTGCATGTGCAATCCAGTGCTTGAGCTATTGCATAAACATTGGTCACCTGGGCTGTTGTCTTCATTCCTCTGGGTCACTGGCACTGGCTGTCCCATATACTTTTTATTTATTTCTTTATTGGATTTGTCTACTGGGATATTCTGACTGAGAGGAAAGCTACCCCTTTACATCAGAGACCTGGAGAGAAAAGCTCCAGAAACATTACAATATTACCTAACAATCATAATAAACAGAGGTATACAAGTAATAAACAAATATACACAATTTAATCACAATGCCATTAAATGTATCTATGCCATTGTTTTTTAAAGAAAAATGTCGGTACTGTAATTAAATAATATGTGTACATTGTTTTTCCACTTTTCTCATGTTTATTTCAAACAAAAATGTCACTGCTACATTTAAATAAATACACGTGCATTGTAGTTCTTTATTTAATTATTGTCAATAGTATGAACTATAAGATAATGTGCACTGTTTTCAAATTATTATCATTTTATTGCTATGGTGAACATGTGTGGTGACACCAAGTGGGCATTAAGGACAGGAGCCAGGCTAACAGAGATGACTGGTATTGTCCATCTGGGCAGGTTGTACTATTGCCAATTACCTATATTTACACTTCTCCAAGCTTATTGAGAGCTAGGGATTGTATTAACGTAAAATCATTTCATATCTTTTGACTCCAGGATATCCTGTAAAAAATAAATGCCTGTGGCAACTCTTTGTACTGCTAACAATGTAAATGGCAAAGCAGAGGAAAGACAACCTGATCAGACCCAAGCTACAATTGTGTTAAATGTATGTTTTTGTTCAGTGCTTTAAACCTCATTCAATTAAGTGACATTCCATTTCTTGTAACTCAGGGGACAGAAATGAAAAGTTAGTCTCTGCTTCTGGCAACTAATTTTCCTGGTACTAATTTTCCACACTTAATAGTTTTGTTGCTATCTTGCATTTGCAGTACACAAGGTTAGAGAAAAGTCAAACAAGAAAAGAATATAGAAATGACTGAAAACTTTCTCATGAACATTGTAATTTACAGAAATATATTGCTGTTGAGGAGCGATAGTCTTACATTTTCCAACAGAACTGCATATCCATATATAATGTTAAGATACAGGCAGTTAAGTCCTGTAATGCTGACGTGCAGAACGGAGTGGCTCCGAAAGTTACCCAAGAAGAAGATTTTCAGATTACCCCTGGGAACAGACACTGTTTATTCCTAGATGTATATGTACACAGATTCTCAAAGTTCTCTTCTAATGAAATATATATATATATATATATATATATATATATATATATATATATACATGTGTGTGTGTGTGTGTGTGTGTGTGTGTGTGTGTGTGTGTGTGTGTGTGTGTGTGTGTGTGTGTGTAACCCATCATTTTCATATAAATTTAAGTTTACGTTTATGTAACTTTGGTATGTTCTTTTTAAAAAATTGCATCATCTTACAGATTTCCTCTTTTTGAACAAAACAAAATGAATGACTTAGAAATGATCAGGCCAGCTACTTGCAACTGTGTATAAATGCCATTCTGGTGATCTAGTAAAAAATAACCATTGGCCAATCAAATGGAACAGCATCTGCAAATTTTAAAACTGTATAGTTAAAAAAAAAGCAAAGTGAAGACCTTTCACAACAATAGAAATAAAGACAGAGAAAAGCACAAAAAAATACCAATTTACAGCATACCCTAGAGTGTTTAACTCATACATTTAGACTATGGCATGTAAAAATACAGTGCTGTTGCAGTACATAGCTAAAGAGAGTCATAGTGAGGTCAAGCATAACAGGGATGACAGGCCAAATAAAAATAACTCTTTGACATCTGTGAATAGTGAGAAGAACTATACTGACCCTGTTGGTTCTTTTGTAAAGGATGGGGTTGTTGTTGTCAGTATCCTGTAAATTAGGCTCATAAATTGAATCTTTATTTTCCAAGCTTAGTCACAATTTTAAATCTTGCTATTAAAAATGTACATTTAGGTCTACTCGCCGTTACACATTGTCCAGCTGTTACTTATGATGTGGTTACATCTTCATACAAAAAAATTGATTATGCTGATTTATGAAGTATGGTAATGTGACTGGAGTTCATAAATCTTAATTATGACCACCTGATATAACCTCTAGAGATTTTATTTAAGGCCCTATTACAAAACTGTTTTTTCCCTTCAACATGAAGGTTAGCTAATGTTGTTCCATTACACAGGGGATGATGAATGGATATTATTTTTGAACTAAATACCAATTAACCTGACTTCAAGTTTTTGTAAATGTTTTGAGAGATGTCTGTTACTCTTTTGGAGAATGACAAACAGTATTGCAATGACACAGATATAACACAAAACATTTTTTATGAAAGGTTGTTTTACCCTATCATACCCGGCTCAGTTTTGTACGCTCATAATCATGGCCTTAGATATGGGTCTTAGCATTGCTTTTGTGTGTTTAGATCTTGCAAAGGCCTTTGACAGTTTACCACACAATGACATCAGCGATACTCATCTTGGTCATGGCATTAACCCACATGAGATCAACTAGATCCATTTGTGTTTAATTGTTAGCATGCGAGTTTGTTTTTTATGGGAATAAATATGAGTGGAGTCTTGTACTAGTCTTCTTTAACTTTTGATTTTTTTCTAGTTTTTCAGCTGTTCCAAGCTTTGGATTAAGAATATCCAGACAATATTAAAATTAGGGCAGTTGTAACTTGTGAGAATGTTTTTTTTTTGTCATTCAGATATGATTTAATCTCCATTTCTCAATGGGTTAAGGGCAAGAGTTTAAGTCTGAATACTAAGAAATACAAAGTCATGTTCTTGTGAACCTGTTTACTTTATATATTAGACCAGCAATGGTGCATAATTCCTTTCCCTTTTGTTGCTATTATAAAGGCAATTTACTGTCCCTGAAATGTGTTCAGACAGGATTTATTAAAAGAATTAAAGTATGTAATAGTATGCCCTTTCAAGATAAAGTAAGATGCATGTCCTTTCTTTCTATTCATATTATCATATAAGGCAGAGGTTCCCAAACATTTTCGATTCTTGGCTCCCTTACTGAATACAGGTTTTCCCAAGGTACCCCCCGCGGCACGCATAAAGTGCATATTTCATTTATTTATTTATTTGACATTTGTTTAACGAGGCTGCCCAACTGGACTAGGAGACCTGGGGAGAGAAGCTCAAAAGTACAATAAAAAGACAGTTACCAAAAAAAAGCTTACATTCTGCTTTGCAGCATAACACTTATCTACTATAGTTGAGGGGTAAGCAAACCTAATGGCAACCTTATTAACTTTAAGTTTATAAGAGCAATATTTAAAATCTGTCCCTATTATTTGATTCTGTCCAGCATACCTCTCAACTGTATCGATTTTTGCAGAATGTCCAGATTTTTGCCTCATATTTTTGGTCTTTTTCTCATACAATTGTTGCTTTCTGGCAAATCAC
This sequence comes from Protopterus annectens, assembly GCF_019279795.1. NCBI lineage: Eukaryota > Metazoa > Chordata > Ceratodontiformes > Protopteridae > Protopterus > Protopterus annectens. Next base: position 355,287,779 of record NC_056739.1, read on the forward strand.
TGGCAGATCATTGAGGTTGAAGTCAGAAAATAATGACAGATAGTTGAGTTTCATACTTTTTGTAAGCCATTGTGGGCCAGTGGAATACTCTTGGCATACCACAATGAAGCCTTAAGAATTATTCATCTTTTAAGAGCCATAATTTTCGTAAGCCAATCTGGCCCAGTGGAATACTCTTGGCATACTACAGTGAGGCCTTAAGAATTGTTCATCTTTTAAGAGCCATCATTGTCGTAAGCCAGTGTGGGCCAGTAGAATACTATATGAGGAATATCAGTAAGATAACGAGGATTGAAAATACAAATGAGACCAGAGACAGCCACGTACAAAATTTGTTTAATTTCTCCGTTAAAAATGTTGTTGTTCTTTATTAATATAGTTAAAACCGAACATTAGAAGTATGAAGTCAGTAAATTTATTTTAAAACCAGATCCAGATCCAGATAAGCTCTTTCATCTTCATGAGTGGAAAGCTTCATCAGAGCCTCATATTGTATAGCTTGACATTAAAAGGCTTGCCCACTGCCCAGTAAAATGGGTGTCCTGGGATCAACACTACAACAGCTGAAGTATTTCTTTATTAAATCATACAGCAGACAGTGTACTGTAAAATAACAGGAACCTTCAGGGTGAAAGAGTCAAGGTAAGAAAGAGAATGTGTAAATCAGAGACCCTGTTAAAAGGCAAACTACAGAAATATGGATACCTTTAGTTTTGTCTAATTTTAATTTCTGGTATTGGTAAGCTTATTGTGCATCAAGTCTATTTTAAGTAAAAGTGTTTAGACAAGAATTACTTGATAAACCTTCCATATTTTCAGCCAAGTGCATTTAGGCAGTTCTGTTGTTCAGATAACAGTATTCCAACTTCTGTTTTCCTATGGTATGGTGAGCAGGCAAACATGGAATCAGTCTTGGAAGGAACAGCAATGCAGCTACATATAGGCAATGTTGACTACAACTCAGTAAAATGAAACCAAGAAACTAAATTGGGTATTTTTATATCATCCTGGAATTTATTTTTTTCTTGGAATTGTACTCTTCATCTTAAATGCCCTTAAGTTTTTGGATATTCTGATTGAAATCCTGTCAGTCCGAGTTCTCATTGTGCAGTTTTAAAATGATATGTCATTTCTGACCACAGAAATTCTAATCCATTTCCCCATGGTAAGCATGTTATCAGGTCAGCTGTACTTAACGCTTCACCTGACATGAGTCAAAGAACTTATGAAAAATGCTTTTGACAATAAAAATTCCACTGAAGTCAGTCATAGCTGTTGTTCAGCAGTAAAGCAAATCTTAATCTGTATTCGGATGCTCGGCACACAGTTGTGTTTTGGTGGTAAATATAGAAGGGAATAACAGTGCTAAAGACGTAGACAGGGTAAATACAGTGCAATTGCCATCAAAGTGGACCTCCTTTTTTATTTCCTTACCTGGGAGAACTCAATGTATTTATGATATCTATAACTATCAATATATATATATATATATATATATATATATATATATATATATATATATATATATATACATATATATGTATATATATATATATATATATATATATATATATATATATATATACCTACACACACACACACACACACACACACACACACACACACACACACACACACACACACACACACACACTCTCTCTACCTCTGCTTGGAAACGCCAGTCCTCCGTAGGCAGCTTCTGAATGACAGTCGGACTCAGCAGCGCTTCCATTCCTCCGTAGGCACGGCAGTCGGACTCAGCAGCTCACACACACACTCCCTTCCTTCTCGTCGACAGTAGCATGAATCAGCCTCTGCTCCATTCCAGTCTTGTAGCACTCACATCATGGAAAGCATATATCCACCACCATGGAGCATATATCCACTTGTTCCCGGCTAAACATTTGGAACGTTGAGCAGCCGGAAATGGATGCGAGCTAGATTCCGACAGGCTGGCAGTCGTCTCACGGAGCTGACATCATCATGTGCATGATGACGTCAGCTCAAAAGCTGGGATTAAATTTTTTTAAAAACTAAAAGTGCTGGGAAATAAGGGGTTTTAAGTTCTTTAGGGTTATTAGTTTGCGTCGCCCCTGTGAGGAAGCAGTGGCTCCCCAGGGCACCACGGCGCACACTTTGGGAACCCCTGATATAAGGGATAAGTTACTTTTAGCACAGATGGCCTTAGGAAATGATGAATTAAGGTTGTTTCTGAAGAATGTTATAGCAAGGTGAAAGAGCTGACAGCACAATAAACGTGAACTACAAGTGCCACTTAAAAGTTCAAAAGTTTCATACATTTAAGAGGCAAATGTATTTTTTGGCCCTTGATGATGGTGGAGATGGCTCCCAGTTGGTATCAAAAGTACTGATTCAACAATGTTGTTCAAAGATGCCTTTGATTCCTGGGTTATCCCAATTGCATTTAATAAATCATCCTCATGTCTGTGTTCTGATTTGGCCAATTAGGGCATAAACACACTTAACAACTAAACAATTTAAACTACGAATAGTCTGTCTTAGAGGAGATTCTTCTATCAAGTGAGTTCAGCAATCCAGAACATGGTGAAAAAAGTAATAGTACCAATTTCTATTTTCTATTTATTACTAAAAAGAAAGTGTATTCACACTGATATGCCCAAATACCCAATGTTTGAGGGAACTATTGTGTTTCCTAACCATCTAGTATGTATTTATAAAAGGTTTGTAGATTCCTAGATTAGTACTAGGCTAATTGCCATTGCAGTTGTGGACCATTTTAAGCCTAACCAATTATTCCATTTAGAATCAAACTCTGCACCTTTTTTCCTGTAAGGTAAGCACCTTTATCCATTATGCCAACAAACATGAAAATCTGCTTGGAACAGCAGTTGGGAATGCACATGGCATGCATCAAGCTGTGGCCTCATTATAAATGATAATATATATATATATATATATATATATATATATATATATATATATATATATATATATATATTTAGGAAGGAATACTAAATCAAGTTTTAGAAGGAATCAGAAGAAGGCATAAATTATTTTTTTATGTATGCATGTATGTATGTAAGTGCAGAAACAAAAGTAAGAATGGAGGTTAAAAGGCTAAACATCGAGGATAAAAATACACTAAAGCTGCTGATTTCTCTCCTCAGTCTAAATTAATAATAAAAGAGAGACTTCTATGCTGGGGGGGATAACAGAGTAGGGGTCATCTGACAACAAGTGGATAAAAATAAACTGTTAGGAAGGAACTTATTAAACATAAGGAGGATAGAGAACCAAGACCTAATGATCTACCATGAAGGATTTTCAGAAACATAGCTAATATACTTGAGTCACCCACAGCTAAAATATTTAAAAGGCCTCATTAGTGATATAGCTAAAGAATATTGGATGTAACTCTGTCTAAAGAAGGTTGTGTGGGGTGTCAAGAATTGAACATGGTAAGTACAGCCCAATAAGTCTCACCTCTGTAGCAGGTGATGTGTAGGGGAATATACTAAGAAAGATTAGTTGAGTTCCTAAGAGTATACAAACAAGAGGAAAAATATGACATGGTTTTGTAACAAAAAGGTACTTTAAGTTTAAACTTATGTCGTTTTATACCTGAATCATATTAAGAGATCCTTGCAGAAAACAGTATGTCTAGGTTTCTGCTAAGTGTTTGTGGTGGTTACTACAGGAAACTAGCATGTAGAAACTAGATGTTCCTGGAAGATGGGCTAATAAAATAGAACAGAGGTAGCCCCCTCCCTCAGTACAAGTGTTGAACAGTGCCGCTTCAAAGCATCTGTATCAGAGGGTGTAGCCATTTTTTTCAATCTGCCAAATTCTTTATGCATTCTGCCTGTAATGCTTGCAGATTTACTGAACTAAGTAACATGCAGAAGCAATTAAGTCTGTTGCAGGAACCAAGAACAAGAGTTACTGTTTGCCACAGAAAAATATTAGCTAGTACCCCATTACTTGGAGCAATTATTTGTTTGTGACACTTCTCAGAAGTTCAGGTCAAAACTAAGGGGTTGTGGCTGACCATGTTTGCAGACAACTGCAAACTAGGTGCAATCACTGAATCCCCAAATGATGTCAGTATACTCTAGGAGGGTCTCACACAGACCAGTGACTGGTGTATTAGTCACGGTCTCAAACTGAATGCAAAGAAATGCACCATCATTCCCTTCAGCACAAACAATGTCCCTTCACACTATCAAATCAATAACAATACCCTGAGTACCCACAAAGTGGTAAGGGACCTGGGATCACAGGTTCACTACGACCTTAACTTTGACCACCATGTGTCTACTGTAGTAAGGAAAGCTTTCTATGTAGCACACTTGATTAATAAAGGCATCACCTTGAGAGCAAAACAAGTTATAACCCCCCTATACTCTGCACTTATCCAGCCCATAATTGAGTACAACACACCATTTGGCATGTACCATACTAAGCACCTGCAGCAATTAGAGAGACCTCAGAGGTTTTTAGCAAAGAAGATCCAGGGGCCCCAGCATGTGCCTTACATGGACCGACTAAAGTCTGTTACCATACTTCATATCATATAGACTTCTTAGGGGAGACTTATGCATGGCCTACAGAGCAATCCAAGATCCAAACCTAATGAACTTGCTGCATATCCCTAAATCAAACAGGACTAGGGTTACCCGTTCCAGGGACCTAAATATGGCCTGTGACTTAAATAGGACATGCTGGAGGGACAGATTTATCTCCCAGTGACTGCAGCATCATTGGAACAGGCTACCAATTCATGTGAAACAGAGCAACTCTATGACACTATTCAAGAGAATTCTGGACAAGTGGATGGGGCATTGTAAGTTCTTACCAAGGATAGCACCCAAAATCATCCTGGACATGGACAGTCATCACTGAATGCAATCTTGGGTGTTGACTAGGATTTTCATGGTATTACATTGGGATGAAATGTCTGGGCTTAAGATGACCTCCAGTTTGATAGCCTAGTATTCTCCTATGATCCTATATATGTTCTGTCTCTGTACTTATATATTTGCCTTTCTAAAATACTGATGGATCATGTCCCCTTGTTTATGAACAGTAATTTACAAAACACATTTAAATATCCTGGAAATTACAGTAATACTAAATATAGTGGTAGAATGCCATGCAGATGTAAGCAGTTGTTGAACACAATTAGTAATAAAGAACTTATGCCACTTGCTTCATGATGAGAGGTCACATTTTTATGTGTACCTACCCCCCACACACACATACACTGAAGTGCAGGAACATGGTTCATGCTGTTGACTGACTCATGTTCATGGATAATTTTTACCTATGTTTGACCAATACTGCATAATGTTTGGTATATTTCTTATATCACTAATGAATACAAAATCTGTTTTAAACCATTTGGTCCTATCCTTTCCCAAATTTTTATTTTGGCTTAAGAATGTTTTTTTCTGAACTTAGTGGATGCAAAGTATTCCCACCAATACTTCTGCATTTCTGCATTTCAGATATATTGCTGTAGATCTGCTCCATATAGCACTAGCTTACAGTATAAAAGGGGAAAAAGTGCAATGTATTTTGCTAGCTTTCAAAGCTGGTAAAGCATTAAGATCTGTCAAACAGATAGCAACACACTTCAGAGCAATAATCTGACCCAAAGTCAGGGATAGATTGCAAGCATATCAGGGAGAAACAAAGCTGCATTTTTTAAGACCGGCTGCGGTGGTTTCCTAGCTGGTACTGTCATTTTGTAGTGACTAGTGTGTGACCCAATCTTAACAATGCTAACAGTTGTTAAGATTGGGTCTTGTGCTATTGAAGTATTTAACTAGTTTGCCTTTTTTGACAGTAGTGGAGGATAACAGCACTTCTCCATGTGCTAAAAAGCTTAACGATCAGGGCTATTATCATCAGGTCACGTTTATGCATGCTTGCCTGGTCCACATTGCTTAAAATTAGTCACTAAGGAAATCAGTGGCACAACTACCATATTTTTCTAGGGCTCTTCCTCCTGCTCACTGTGCATAGATTGGGTACATCAGGTGCTTAAAAGTTTACAAACTCCGTCTATACATTTTTCCGTAGTTCTTCATTTTTATTTACTGGATCCCTGTTCCTTTTAACATACCACTTTTCTCCTAGAGACAGTATTATTTCGAATAAACTTCTTTATAAAGAAGCAGTGTATATATTAAAGTTTGATACTTTGTTTCCTAAGGACATGAATGTTTAATGGAAGTGCCTTTTAAGTATTCCATGATATTAACTGATGACTTTATTGTTTAATTGCTTATTTAGTAATGTATATAAAGCAAGTGTTTGATGTGAAGTAACTGTGTACTCCAAGAAGGCAGTGTATGCTGAGACGTCAGAGAGGAATACATTTTATTCACTAGGCTCCTGGTCTTTGTTCTTCATTGTATTTGCTGCTTTTTTTGCTTTGCTGTTGTATTTTTTGCTGTGGGATTATGGCCAGTGATCCCATTGTGGATATGCCGAGGATTTTTAGAAATTCTGCTATGGACACGTCTCAACGTTTGTTGGATAATTATGTTATCACCCTTCAGAACATAACCGTGAAAAATTGCAGTCTGGACTTGCTAGTAATGGTAACAATAGATTAATCGGAAACCAATCCACTGTGTGGGATAAATGGGAAGCTGAGAGGAACCACAGGTTATTTAACCTGTTTTCAACTATTGGCAGAAGGTATGACAGTGCTGTGTATCCAGAATTTAAAAATATTTGTGATACACTTGAACAATTAATGAGAAAAGAAACTGCTGTTTTTTTTACATTCAGAGCTTCAAGTACCTAGAACTTGATATAACTCCCAGAGGTCTTAGAGCTTATAAAGACCCTGCTATACCATTTGATTTAAAAAATGAAAATGACAAGTTATTTTACAAGCGCTGGGTTGCAGCAGCAAATAAATGCACAATAGAGTGGATCTCTATCCTTGTAGAGAGGGATAGGGTGAAACAAACAAAGCTGCGAACTGAAATCAGCAGTATGTGCAGCAAATTAATTCTTACTTCTGGCTCTGAATATGTAGATAAGCTGTTTATAGACATCAACTTGAAATTAAAATCATTTGAGGAAGAAATCTTTCAGAGAAAAAAGAAAAAACTTGTCAGAGATACCCGGGACTATGACAATGGTACTGCCTTTGGGAGAAGAACCAATTGCAAATCAAATAGAGGTCATGTGAGGTTTCAAGGAAGTGAACGAGGAGAAGAACGGTGTTCGTTCTCTTCTATGGGTACTACTTATAACACATCAACAGGTGAGGATGAACAACGTGTAGGGGATGAATATCCTGAACTACCAAGGGCACAAAAACCCTCAGAATTTTGCCCAGACCTTTTGGAATGAGCCGAATGGTCGAATTGAAGAACCGCCAAATAGAAAGCGACAAAGAGAGAACCAGTTTTCGAACCAATGGCATTCGAATCTCCCCCAGAGAAATTACTACAAACAAACCAAGTGGTGAGAATGCTGGTTATGTTGTCAATTTGTCCGGGTATGTATTTTCAAGCAGTGAATTTTCAGTGTTGAACTGTGGCTTGAAGTTTGTTCCCACTGTTGTTCCCAAGTTATATGAAATGAAAAAAGACATCTTTGGACCGGTTAGGAAATTACAATTGAAATGCATGTTCAATCCTTTAAATTGCAGTAAACAAGATGAATGTATTAATGTCACTGATTCCAGTATGGAAGAGAATTATTTCTCTTGTGCTTCGGATGATGAGTATAATGCAAACAGTCTATGTGACACCAACTGTGTTAAAACACATAGCAGTTATGTTCCAGGTTTCTTTGATGCTGATATTAATTATTTTCAAAAAATTGTTGTTTTTTTTTTTACTGAAATTGAATTGAATATGTTTTTGAATGAAAATCAGAATATTGTTTATAACTTAACAAGAGAGGAGTGGTCAGCATTAACAAACATGTCTAAAAATAAACAGCTGGTTTTCAAATATTCTGATAAGGGAAATCAATTGGTTGTGATGCATATATCTCAGTATTCAAAGATGTGCCATGAGCATTTGGATGATAATTTAGTTTATTCAAAGGTAGATATTAGTTGGAAGCCTTAGTTGAATTTAAATATTTACTTAATAAAGGTGTAAGGCTAGGTTATTTAACTGGTGATGAAGTTCAGAAGAAATTAATTATGAGTAGTCAATGCATTGCCGAATTCTACTGTTTGCCTAAAATTCATAAAAATATACAGGCCCCTCTGGGCGTCCTATAGTCTCAGGTAGTAATTATTTTACATATAATTTGGGACAATTGCTGCACTTCCTGTTGTTACCTAAGGTGGTTTTATTACCTGCTTATGTTAAAGATATTTTTGATTTTTAAGTAAGTTAAAGGCAGTGCAGTGGACAAACAGGATATACTGGGTGACTCTAGATGTGAAAAGTTTATATACTAACATTAAACATTGTCATAGCCTTGAGGCTATTACATTTTTCATGGGGGAGCCACCCACCACAGAATATATTGTGGATCTAGTACATTTTTGTCTGAAGAATAACTATTTTGATTTATCATCAGAAATGTGGAACAGCTATGGGGGTGACATTTGCCCCCTCTTATACTAATTTAAATATGGGTTTATTTGAAGTTGAATACATTTACAGAAAAAAATGTTGTCAGTATGTTAAGTGTTATTTTAGATTTATTGAAGATTTAATTTTTTTATGTGAAGAAGGTGAACAGGAAGTGCAGAATTTTTTGGATGAGTTACAGGTGAACAGATTAAATTTCACATTTGATGGTATCCAGATGGGGAAGATGGTGTCTTTTCTGGATGCAGATCTGGTACTTAATGAAGATGGTATACTAACTACCAAAGTGTACAGGAAATTTCAAGGGGATATTTATGATATGAAAGCAACAGGTTGCCATCATGGGCATATGACTGATGCTTTACCTTATGGTGAATGCATACGTCTTTATAGACTATGCAGTGATGAACAAGATTTTTTAAGAGAGATAGGTTGTACTTTTGATATATTTAAAAAGCGTGAATATGGTGAAGATCTAATTGCTAAGGCATGGTTTGGATTTAATAAGGAATATATAGGGAAATAACAACAGAAATTAAAGGTTGTTCCCAGAATAAACAATAATACTGAATCTGAATGTGATTTGTATTTCGTAACCACATATAGTGGATTTAGTAATAGGCTTCATGAGATAGTACAAACACAGTGGCAATTGTTATCTAATTTAAACGCTGGAAGTTCATGGATGCCTAAGAAACTTGTTGCTTCTTATAGAGTGGGCTGTAATATTAACAGTTTTTTGGTGAAATCTAGGTTTTGTAGACCTAAGGAGGTCTTACATTAATCACCTAGAATTAGAGGGACAATAGGATGTGGCAAATGCAAGGCATGTAAATTTATTGTGCCTCATTTGGACTTTTAAATGGTCGAAAATTTGAAGTTTGTGGAAATTATAGATGTGACACTGAGGGCATTATTTATGCCCTCAGATGTCCTTGTAATAAGTTCAAGTCAAGTCAAGTCAAGTCAAATTTTATTTATATAGCACCTTACAGACAAAATATGCCACCAAAGTGCTTTACAAAAACACAAAAAAAATAAGATACAAATACAGTCAACATACATTACTAAAAGCCAACTCATAAAAAATAGGTCTTAAGATTTGATTTAAAAACTGCCACTGAAGAAGACTGCCGAATGTAAAGTGGAAGCTCATTCCAAAGTTTTGGAGCTGCAACAGCAAAAGCTCTGTCTCCCCTCGTCTTTAATCGTGACCTTGGGACCTCAAGTAAAGACAAATCTTCTGAGCGAAGTGCCCGAGCAGGAACATAAGGATGCAACATCTCTGATAAATAAATTGGGGTCAACCCCTTTAGGGCTTTAAATACCAATAACAAAATTTTAAAACTAATTCTATAGAAAACAGGTAACCAGTGTAAAGTTGCCAATGTGGGCATAGCATGATCAAATTTACGTTTGCCTTCCAAAAACTTCCCAGCAGCATTTTGAACAAGCTGTAGGTGGGATAAAGCACCCTGACTCACTCCAAATAAAATGGAGTTACAATAATCTAAACGTGAGGTTATAAAAGCATGCACCACAGTTTCAAGATCACACCTAGACAAAAATGGTTTCACCTTAGCCAAACGTCTTAACTGATAAAAAGAGGATGCCACTACCCTAGTAATATGACCCCTAAAACAGAGATCTTTATCCATTTTTACCCCCAAATTCATAACAGAATCCTTCAAATAGGGAGTCAATTCACCACAATCTGTCATAATGGAGTCATTATAACGCCTAGAACCAAAAAGCACCACTTCTGTCTTTCCTTCATTAAGACTCAAGAAATTTTCCACCATCCATGTCTTAAGCTCACAT